>NW_005187428.1:2409003-2415207 GCF_000239375.1 Pundamilia nyererei | reverse complement strand
GGGGGGGGAATGAATGCACGCCTGTTGCGTAAATTTAGACCATGCAGCAGTTCTACGCCCGGGAAGTGACAGGTCTGTTGTCATACAGTATGCTGAAGCTTTGTAAGACCGATTAATTTCACAAGTATGTGTTTTGTTGTGTCAGTGGAATTGGATCAGACATTGACTGGGTGGTAAAGGTTGACTTTTCCTAAGGTACTTCTGTGGTTGGCTCATTTTGGATTTAGAGATGCTTAAAATCCAAGATAAACTCAAGCGAGGAGCCTGCGTTCAACATTTTTCTAAATGATCAGAAATCCTCTTTTAGAACATGGATGTTGGCATTTAAGTTCATTTGAGAGGTGCCGTCTTTTCCAAACACAACACAACATTTAATATTTCAATTGCCAATTCAACTCTCTCTCTCGGGGTAGCCGCCCGCTGGCTCTTGCTTTCACCTAAATTGTTTTTTTGTCTTCCTTCAGCCAGTTGTTACATTTGTTCTGTCAGTTTATTTAACAATCATCTGTCAAGAAATGCCATCAAATAAACTGACTGCTCGACATTAGGTGGAGCAGGGCCATTTCAAATGAATTCATTCTGAAAATGTGAACGTTGACGATTAAAGAGTAGTCTTTGATCATTTTTCAGAGGCCATGACTGTTATGCTTAAAGAGGCACTCTCTGTGATTCTTGGCCCAAGTCTTATTTTCTGTATAAATTACATACAAAGAAAGCTTAAGAGGTGTTTCTCAAGGGCTCAACATTTTTTACGCTTACACTCCATTGGCAAATCCGCTATGGAAAAGCTGAACTATACTTCAAGTGCTGTATTTTAGTGTGGTTTGGAGCTGAGGTGGGGATCAATTGCTTGGTTTCTGCAGCAGCATCCCAGAAAAGCCCCAGAGGGGCAGGTCTGAAGGACAGGTGGGGAGCCACACAGTGCCACCTCAAACCACTGTCCCCACACTGAGGGGAGGAGGAGGAGGAGAGTGTTCAGAGACCAAGACAAAGAGGAGGCAGTCGAACACTGCCGTGTCTGTGAGGGAGTGCGTAGATCCGCACCTAGTGATTTTCTGTTAAGGGGTCATTAAAAATAATTGACAGATTGTTTGGGTAACATTTGTCTTCTCCCAGACTCTTGAATTACCACCAACATCACGTGTTTGTTCAGCAATTCAGTGCAGCGAAATGAAATGTCACTTTAGCACAATTACCATCCCACCGAATAAACGTCCATCCCAACTTCCGGTGTCTCATTTCTGCAAGTGGTAAATGCTTTTCTACTTTACTTGAGCACTCACAGTGCTTTATACAACATGCCTCATTCACCCATTCATAAAAGCACTTTTTATATGCCTTTTCTACCTAACATTCACACACATTCATCGTTTGATGGATGCATCAGAGAGCAACTTAAGATTTAGTATCTTACCGAAGGATACTCTGGCATACATAAAGGAGCAGCAAGGTATCAAACCACCAACCTTCCAATTAGTAGATGACCCCATTTGTCCAGCATAAAAAAAAACCTAAAGATGTGCAACTTGTAATGCAATATAGCAAGCATGTTTTCATCTTTTAAGCTGTCCTTCTGTCTACAAAAGTATTCATGCTTATAGATTAAAATCTGATGATCATGCAGATCCTTGGTAAACATCCATGGAAAAAAGTCTTAAAACATATTCTTGGCTTTTTTTCAGTGCTCTTTTTCTTTCTTTAAATATATTTTTTTATTATTCTTGTGAAAGTTGCCAAGTAATTATACCTGCTTGCCTTATCCCTGCAAAGCAGCATTTGTGCATTTATAACGTTAATAAAGTTTGCTTGCTTTCTGACTTCATAATAAACAGCATTAAGCCTTGGATAACCGATTTCTTTTCAAAAACTATGCGGCATTATGCTGCCCTCTTCTGTTACAGAGGCAGATTTCATCTAAATCGTGGAACATACGCCCATTGCCATGTGTAGCATGAAAATCTGTAGGGGCTCTATATTATTACAGATAATCAAGTTATTTACTACTAATGATTAGACTAAATTCATGTGGCAAACGGGATGGATAGAAACTGCAGCTGTATGAAAGCTTTTAACAGCTATTGCCATTGTAACATTGTTATCTCTTTCCTTGTTGCAGCGAATCAGATTAGTGTTTTAAACTCGCATCTGGCCGCTTCATAAAATCCCAGTATCAATAAAGTCCTGAAAATGAAACTAATATGCGAATTTCGTCGACGGGATTTAATGTAAAGCTGTTCTCCAAAACCCACAAAGCTTCGGTTTCTTTGTCGCGGCAGCCTGCCAAGGTTCCATTCATAGCAAGCCAATCAGAGAAGAGTTTACTGAGGACTTCCATCCAATAGCGGCGCTGTTTGATGTTTGGCCCTGTTGCGACCGCGGACAGACAGAAGCAAGTGGACCGGTTTGAAGCTAAGCTAATTTAGTCAAATTACATTAAGTTTATTTAGCTTTTTTCACTGATTTCATTTACAGCAAACGCGCTTATCTGTTTTCGAAAAATCAAAGCTATCTGTAAATAGTTGAACCGATAGGCTAACGAGAAGAATTGGGCGTTTATCTTAATAAACCGCTTCTGTCCTGCTAGCTTAATTGGCAGCGGGTAGGCGCCACTTCTGTTTGACAACAGCGCTATTCCGTCACGTTCCCGGTGTTGTTTGTAGCGGCTCGGCGAACTAGCTTCCGTTAGTCACGAAGGAAATCGCTCAGAGATTTTTTAACAATAAAAATAAAGTTAGAATGGCAGAATTCCTCGAAGATCCGTCAGTTCTCACGAAAGACAAGCTGAAGAACGAGCTTACGGCAAACAATGTGCCCCTTCCGAGCGGAGAGCATAAAAAAGAAGTGTATGTGCAGCTGTATCTGAAGAACCTGACCGTACTGAACAACAAGAAGACCCCACCTGCAGACACCTTCTCCAGCGATGAAGAGTTACCTGCCCCGGTGGTGTCAAACAAAAGTCGCTCCGGAAGGGTAAGTTTCTAATTGCTAAAAAATTGGTTTTATTTTTACTTTTTCCCACCTGTGGTTTGATCGTAGTCTCCACGCGTCTGATTGGACTGGTTTATGTTTCGAAAATTGCAACACTAATGTTTCTTCTTTTTTTTTCACCTTTTTTACAGAAAGCTACCAGAAAGACAGACAAGCCTCGCGCGGAGGAAGTGGAGGTGACAGATCTGACTGATGAAGACTTAAAACAGCAGCTGGCAAAGCATGGTGTGGACGTAGGACCCATTGTTGGTGAGTTCCCTGGATTCATTCATTCATTCATGTCCTACACATGCAAAATAAAACAAATGTAATTTATCAAGATGGCAAGAGCACAGATACAAACAGAAAAATTTAAAATATTTTAAAAAAGAAAAAAAGCAATCGCAATACATCCTTTAAAAACTGAATCAAACAATGATACTAATAGCGTGATATTTTTATACTAATCGCAGTCGAAACAGGAAAATCTGGCTTCTTTTTTTTTTTTAGTGTAAGATTTGATCTAATTCCAACCCAACCCAAGACTATACAAATGTACAACACCGTAGTCAAAACAAGTCTAGTCCAACAATAAATGTCAAGACCTATGCTGTCATAAGAGAATATGTTTGTTTTAAAGGTAAATTATATTTTTAAACCCATTTTTTGTAACAGCAAAACAGTTAGTCAAGGGTTTTCCAGTTATAAAAATAAAAATGGCAGTGCATTTGTTACACTGTGCCGTGGATTGTTGCTAAATCCACGACTACAATGAGCCTAATATATTAGTTATGTGAGATGAACATAATTACTTGCAATGATTAAATACAAAGGTGATGAGAGGTCAGGGAAAAGAAACAGATTAGAGTTGGGCTAAATTAGTGAACTAAACAAATCTAAAACTGAAAACAGTCAGTTTTAGTAAGTTTGTTACTACTGTTAGTTACTGCTGGTAACTCCCACTCCACTTATAATAAATAAGAAAAATGCAAAAAGCAACTGAGGAAAAAAAGCTTGAGGAGAGGGAGACGTGCAGATGAGCCTCCACAGCCAGTCAGTACGGTGAATCAGCGAGCATTTTAACCAGATGATGGAAAAAAAACAATATGCAGGCAGATCAACCAATGCATCAAGGCACACCTAACAAAACTTTTTATGATAAGAATCAAATCCATTGTCCAAAAAAATTATAAAAATCTGTACTATGCAGAACATTGCATAATCATACAATGAAAATGAAATGATATAAAGATGCCGGTAAATCTGAAAAGAAAACTAAGGCAAATACTATGCAAACGTCTAATGAAAGGCATGAATTATTTTCCCTTTAATCCCTCTCTGTGTCCTTTTAGCCTCTACCCGTAAGGTGTATGAGAAGAGGCTGCAGAAGCTTTTGGACCAGCCTCCAGCTGAACCCGAAGCTCCTACTGTCACAACTCTCCCCAAGGCAGACAGTAATCAGAACGGCAACACAAACTCTGACCAGTACAGCGACAAAGAAGACGGTGAGCCCTTGGGGGGTGTTGGTTGGTTGGGGGTTTCATCGAGGAAAAAGTTTCCAAATTGGTTGCAATAGGCCCATGAGTATTACACATTATACATATTTGTAATACCCCATGGGTATTACAAATACACATCATGATATTGATGTTCCCTCATTTCAATCTTCACACAGAGGAGGTCCCTGCCCCTGAACCAGAGCCAGTTCCTGTGGTAGAGAAGCCTGTGAGGAGCAGAGGAAAAGCTCCTGTCACTGTCAGAACCAGCAGCAAACGGCAGACAAAGGTGAGGCTCACTCTACCAGCTCTGCATCAGTAATAATAATTGGCAGTCTCAGAGTGCAAAGTGTCTTAAGTGGATTTAGTTATTTAATATTATAGATTACTAAAAAGCCAACAAATAGACTAATATTTTTCTAACCCATCTTATTCACAACAATTCCCACAGAGTAAAACAGACCAAGCATAAAGATAAGTTCATGTGTCACTTGACCCACGCTGGATTCAGTTGATGATGTTTTTCTGCATCACCAACTGAATGCATGCACATTCTCGTCACTCTGCAGCACGCAGAGTTTGCACAGCTTCAGTTTAACTGCAGGGTGTGATGTGGTGGTATTCCCAATGTTCAGCTCAAAAGGGTGAATGTGTAACACATTTCCTCAGCAAAAGGAAATATTCAGTAAAAATGTGACACTATAAAATATTGGGGCCTGATAAATGTAAAAAGAAAGAATTACCAGATTTATTTTTTTTAACCTTATTTTTGTTTTTAAGAAAAATAAGAGCCACATGAAGATATTTGTTTCAATTGTTTAGTAGAACAGTATCAGTATAATGTCCTCGTAAGTGGATATCAGGCCCTTGTAGAGCAAAATTGAGTATTTTGGTCTAAATAATCCAAAATGTGATGTCCACATATGTGGACACCAGGTCCTAGGAGGTTAAAGTCAATTTTAAACTAAAACTTCACCAGCTTCAGGCCAGGAGTTGTGGTTAGTTTTATTTAGTATCAGCATCTAGTTAGGTAAAAAGAGTGCCACTAGAATAACACTGAAATCATAACACTAAAGATGTTGACTTCAAGCTCTGCATACCTCACTAACCTGCTCATCTCCCTTCATCGCCCCCCACTATAATTACAGCATAGTTTCAGTTTGCGTGAACATGTTTTATGTTACGCTGACAGGTGGTGGAGGAAATTCCTGAAGAGACCCCTAAAAAAGCCACTGAGAGTGTGGTTGAAGATATCCTTGCCAATGAAATAAGCACACCAACCGGCATCAGGTAACACCTGATAATCATGTTTTATGTTATTTGTCTTTATTTGTTTTGAGACAGTTGTATGGAACATGCGAACCGGATATTTGGAAATATTAAAGAACATGACTACTGTGATGTGTTAGAGTCGGAGGGTTTTTGACAGTGCTACAGTGCAGACTCCAGCAAGTGTAATTGTTCTTGGTAGCCAAAAAAAAACTAAACATGGGTTGTTATAATTTGGAATACACAGAAGGCTGTGACTATGTCTGTTTACTACGTAATGCTAACACAAAGCCAGTAATCTGCAAGGTGTGTAAGTAAAACTGATCAACATTTGTTGGCTCAAACTAAAAATCTGCTTGGCTTTGACACTTTACCCAAACTACATAAAAAAGCTAAACACAGCATACAAAGACTAGAGATGGCACGATACCACTTTTTTATGTCCAATACCGATATCATAAATTTGGATATC
>NW_005187428.1:2389253-2408530 GCF_000239375.1 Pundamilia nyererei | reverse complement strand
TACTATATACAGTAATGGACTTCTATACATTTTACATCAGATTAAACCTTTGGGTGTAAGATTCAGATAATTATTTATTAAAAGTGTTACGTTCTTAGTCTAGGCAAGTATTGAACGCAACAAGAAGTTGGCCCACTCACACACCACCCAAACAAGAATGACCGCTTCAGCCTTCGTCTGTCTTCGCTGGCGTGTTCTTTATGTTACGTTCGATGTCTAGGCCTGTCTTGAACGCAACAAAACATTGGCCCACTCACACTCCACCCAAGCAAGAACACAAACAACAATCTCTTTTAAAATGCTAAGCAGCCATTTATTTGCTTCAGCAGTGAGCAGTGCCAAAAATAACAAACAAAACTCCCTAATGGTCCCTATGCTTTCCTACCCAAACTGAAAACCAAACAAAAGACAATTCCCTTACCTAACTCGCTACATGAAAAACAGGAGAAAACTTAATCAACAAAAATGGCTTCTCACGCCTACTAGGCTGCTGCAGTGAACAATATATACAAGGTGGAAAAAATACTCAATTGCTACTTTACAAATCTATTTACAGCTATTTACAAAACTACAATACCAACATCACAATGATCACGACCCATGACAAACTGAAACACAGGGCTTAAATACATAGAGGGAGCAATCAGGGAATGGACAACAGGAGGGAAACACAGCTGGGGCAAATCAGAACTGACGAGACAAGGAAGCGTAAACTGAACACACTGAGATAAGACAGACCTTCAAAGTAAAACAGGAAACACATAACAGTCACGCCCAACACAAAACACTGACAACATTGGATCGTAACAGCTAGACATTTTAAATGAGAATAAGAAAGAAAAGTATGTCTTTGTGCACCCTTTTCCCTGTTAATGCCCTATCGGCCCCCCTGGCTAAACTTTGCTAGATCCGCCCCTGCACAGTTACCAGCCGTCAGCTGCGCAGAAAAGGATCCTGGTGTAGAAAGTAATATTAAATAAATTCTAACAACAGCTTATCAAGCTTAAACGTGCTGCTGTTGTTCAGCCGCTGGTTTCCTCTTTCTGGCGCGAAGTGGGTGATAAACAAACAAGAGAGACAGTCGCGACAGAAAAGCCGATCAGCTGATCAAGTAGCAGCAGGAGAGGGAGGGAGAGAGGCAGTCGCTCCATATATCTGTTGTTAAGCTTAATGCTGGAATGCTTTACAAACATTCAGAGATGAACTTACACACTTGCTTTACTTCTCTCTGGGATCACTTTCTCAGAGATGAAATGCCGGTTTGGTAGCGAGGCTCCAAATGCTCAGCCTGACCGCAGACAGGTCCCGCACCCACAGCCGCTCTATCACGTGACACATACTGCTCCGACGTGCTACGGTTATGAGCCGAGTTATGCCATGTTGCAAGTGCTTTTTGATATTTACTGATATTTCTCTCCGATATCGATCCAGTAATTTAGGTCAGTATCGGACTGATACGTAATATCGGATCCGTCCATCTCTAACAAAGACATTAAAAATGGCTGGGAAATGCTGTAATTCACTTGCAGTTCTTTCCATCTACTTGGAGCACTTTTAATAAAATACCAAAACTTATACAAGTTTTTTTTTCTGAACACACAAAAAATCAACTGAAGAAAATACTGAATTTTTGTTTTGTGTGCTGACAATATTGGTCACAAAGACTCATAAAAATTCCCATTGAAGAAAACTTCAATCAGTTCCTCTCAAAACCCAGCCAGTGTCTATTTGAGCAACCAAATGTGACAGTGGGGGGGGGAACCAGGAAGAAATCTGTTAAGAGACTCAGCAATCTGACTCAGCCAGTTAGGGTCTAAAGAAGAAGGAAGCAGTAGTAGGATTGTTGTTGTTTTGTTTTTGTTTTTGTTTTTTTTAAACCAGTAACACAGGGTGCACCAGCTTATCTCCAATTTTTAAATTTACTGCAGTCCAGCCCTCCTCACTGCAATAGATCAAGGAAGCTGGCTAAGGATGTATTTGAACAGACCTCTTTCACTTTAAGTGTTTTGTGATTGAGCACAACAGAGTAAACTTAAAGCTGCCGTACACCATTCAGGACCCCTTGCTGTTTTCACTACATTATCAGCATCTCAGATTAAAAGGGCTAAAGAGTGCTGTTGGAGGCATTTAGCAGCCTTGTGAAAAGCAGACAAGTACTCCCTGACTTTTTTTTTTTTTAAGAGGCCTTTTTAGCCAAATTACATGTTTGCTTTGGCGGAGAATCTGAAAAGTTGCCTCCAGCTGAACACTCGGATTTCAGTCTGAAGCTAGCATGTTACAAATCTCAGGATGTTTTCACACATACTCCTCCTGTATCATTTACTCTATTCTGAATCAACGAAGTTTGGTTTCTTGACACAGGGGAAAAAAACAAGCAAACCAAAATATGTCACTACAAACCACATGAGAAGGCTTTTTGGCCAGATACAGGAAACGCAGGAACAGGTTGCTGTGTTCTCGACTGGTGGAGAACTTGAAACTCCATTTATATTTATCTGGAAAAATATGTGTGCTCTGCCGCATTCCCAGAATACAAAAAGCATGCCTGGCTACAGGAAGACTTTTAGCTCACACTTGAAGTATTCACCTCAGATCATGCTCTAGAGCAGCCTTTTATTGAACTACTAAATAAACAAATTGGTATTCTCCTTCTGGCCAGATATGTGGCAGCGCTTCAGCTACAGTTTTGTTTGTATTTAGCAAAAATAAAATGCAGACATAACTGTACACATTAGTTTTTGATTGCTAGTGAAAAAATGTTTTCTTTACAAATACTCTCTCACTGAACTAACACAGCCAATCCCTCAACATGTTTGTACTCTCTGCTCATATGGCCTTCATATTGAATATTTGTTTTTTGCTTTTTAAAGAACTTATTTTAACATTGCACTCAATAAAAAAAAAAACAAATCCTCCCTAACGAAAAATAACTTCAAGGGCCAAATTGCATTATGCAAGTAGGGGTGACGTGGGCTGCGAGTTTGAGATGCCCCTGCTCTAGAGTTTTTGGGGGGGGTTTTTGTTTTTTTTGGAACTAGATTAATTCACATTACAGCACAAAAAGATAATGTTGCTTTATTTTGTGCAAAGAAAAGAAGTTCTTTAAATGGCAAGGTTAAATATTTAAAATCTTTAAATTTGGGTCTAAATCCTTTTGATCTGCTCAGAAAAGATCGTAATATGTGAGCGTGAGCTGTGGGGAAAACTGTTGAGTGCACAGATGTATTTATTTAATTTCAGTCTAATCAAATTTTTCCTGTTTTTGTTTTGGGTTTTTTGGGGGTTTTTTTTTTTTATCAGTGCGACCTGCAGGCGTCCAATCAGAGGGGCAGCTGGTCGGCCTTTAAAACCAAGTGAGTACTGGCTGGATGAGTCCCGCGTGAAGACCGATGTCCACACCGAATACAACTTGTATTCTGAGTCTCTGTCCCGGCCGAGCTTCACGGTCTCCCCAAACGCAGCACCGGTTCGACGAAGCTTCCTGCCCCTGCTGCTCAAGCTCCTGCTCCTTGTGGTGGTGTGCGCTTCTCTGTTCTTTGTCTACCAGAACCTGGACGCCGATCAGATCAATACCCTCAAAGGCCTCTCTGACAGCGTCGTCGTCCCGGTCCAAAGCGCCGTGGACAAAGTCGCCACCTACCTGGGCATCAGCGGCAGCGGTGTCACAGAGGGCATCCCCAAGTAAAGACCATCAGCAGCCCCTCGCCATATCCACAGCACCTCCCTGCCGCCCACCACAGCACACCACAACTCAAGCAGTAAACCTTGCTCACCTCTTTTCCTCCATGTGTGGACAGATTTAATTGGAACGATTAAAAATTGTCCTCTCTGGACTCGGAATTTCCTCCTGCCACAAGAGGGAGGTATATTCAAACAGTAGCTTCTGGATAACACTGTTTGTGGCAGTCAGAAGAGACTAATTTTAATGTTGATTTTAATCTGTGAATTGTTTGTGTCTTTGTGTGTATTATAACCCTCATATGTAGAAATGAGTGCAGAACGGAGAGGCCATTTTTATCCGTGCATGGTTGTAGTTTTTAAAGGTCATACTGTAGTTTTTTTCCGACGCCGTGTGCCAGGTGTTTTCTGACGGTGAAGTGCCTGGACACTATTAGCACTTAGTGCCCTCCCGTACATCTACATATATATAATTTTCTTTTTTCTTTTTATCCCCAAGCACAGAGCAGCGCTTATACTAACACCAGAATGTCTACACCCGTGTTTCTTTATCAAATAGGGACGCACTCATGTATCGAATGGTGTTGGTTGTTACTGGCCTTGTTAACTGATCAGCTTATTGGCAAATATGATGACATTTCATTGGCATTGGGGGAGGGGGTTATTTGTTGTGTGTCATCTGTTTTGTGCTAAATGTTCACAGATGGTTTGATAAAATGATATTTAGTTAATATGATGATGATTTATGTGTTTCCCTGCCACAAAAGAGGAATATAAAAACAAGATAAATAAAAGCCAGCATTAGCTTTAGGCCGTACTGTCACTGTAAGCATCGCTGTCAGGCCAAATTTTCACAATCAGTGCGTCATTGGTATCAATTTCAACATTTTCTCTCCAGCTATAGTGTTAAGTAGAATGTTTGATTTATTTCTATGGTGCTCAGGTTGATTCAGCTCAAACGTTTTTCATGTGGTCTGTGTTGGGAGGAGGCGTGGTGTAATCAGGTCACATCACTGCATGAGGAAAATCGGCCCACGTTCAAGCATGAATTAGAAGCTCTTTTTTTTTTTTTTATCTTTTTTTAATAGCTGATCACTGCTAAGATCTCTCATAACGGGATTTGTGATCATGGCTTAAATTTTAATTCTCAGCTTTGTGTATTGTAGCGATTTTTACACTTGGCAGGTTGAGGTTATAAAGTTTACTCTGCTTTCTGCCTCTTGCATCGACATTTTCGTTTAAGACTTGCAAACAGAAAATTATGAGGAAAATAAAGAATTCAGCGATCACAGGTTACTGGTTTCATCCATCCCTGCCAGTCCAGTTCATGTGAGTTTCTACGCGTTGAGTTGTAGTGCTCTGTTGTGCTTTTTCTTTTGTCCTGTTTTTATAAGATTTCTGATCCTTCGGTCCTTTATGCAGGGCTGGCTGTTTAGCGTGCACCCACATAGCCCACCTCACAGGCTGCAGGTGTTTCCAAGAGGAGGAAAGTAAATCCTTTTATTTTTTTATTTTTAATTTTTCCTCTCCTCTTTTTTTTTTTTTCCAAACAGTTAGCCTCATTTTATTTTTGTCACAAGTTCCGCCTGGGCAAAATTGTAAAGACGCTCCAGGTTTCTCCGAATGGGGTCGTTTATCCGCTTGGAGTAACAAGCAAGGATGCATTTACTCGAGGGGATGTTGGAAGATTTCTCGGTGGCGGGGATTGTTTCTATTTTGATATTTTTCTAAAGTGGCGTGTTCAACTTTTTATAGCATATTGTAAAGCAATACATGCAAGTAATACTGTATCTTAATCTGAACCTTGCTGAGTTAACTCAAGTGATTTGATCATCAGGCAGCTCTCCCACAACGGACAGAAACGACAGGGGTTATGTGGGTAAGGATTCTGAATCTGTTTATTTATGATAATGTAGGCAGTGTATCATAAAATAAACTTGGTTGTTGCTAGATTATTTTTTTCTTCTGTCTGTGAATCCTTTGAGACCAATAAGTGTTTTATGCATGTTTTGTTTTTCTCTTTTGAACGCCATAGCTTTTCATTTATTGAACATTTGTTGTGATATTAAATAAGAAATCAGATATGGTAGCTTCTGTTGTCATCACTGTAAACTCATGGAGACAATTACAATCTCTGAAGTAAAAATGGTGTTCACTCTGCGGTATTACATTGCTCTCAGAAGCTAGCTTTAATTTGTTTGACAGCGGGCCTCTTCCAGACCAGGCTCCAGGATGGCCCCAGTAACCCTACCCAGGGTAAGGTAACCTGCACCATTGGTCTATAAGTCAAGGTCTTAGTCAGGCCCCTCACCCAGGACCAATTTGCCTTGAGAGACGCTACAAGCAGCAAATTGTCCAGGACAAGATCACTCAGTCACACAGACGCCTCCATGACAATAGAGTAGTAGGTCATGGAGTTGAGTTCAGGGGCCTCACTAAGATGCCTACAGAAAGCCTCATAGGTAAGGTGTTTCATGCACGTGGTACTGGGTGAAGACCCAAGACAAGCTGGAGAGATTATGCGTCTCAGCTGGTTTAGGTACCTCCCAATATTCCCCCAGAAGATATGTAGGAAGTGGCTGGAGAGAGGGAGGTCCAGGGAACCTCTGCTTGGACTGCTGCCTCCAGGACAGCACGTGCACTGGTGGCTTTTTAAAGGTGATGAAAGAATGCATTTGCACTTTGCTGCATTTCATGCCTTCCCTCATGAACTGCACACAGTGTTTTATGAATCTTTTCTGCATGAGACTGTATCCCCCTGCTGGTTTACTGGTGTGTGTGCTTGTGTTTGACAAAGTGTCCTCATGACACTCAGATCCAGCAGCGTGTAAAAAAGGACTCAGCGTCCAAATGCTCGGTCAGTCCACACCTGCAGCTGAATCACACATCTATTTCTTGGAACAGTTTAAAGAAAAATACAAGCTGAAATAAGTTTGTTTGTTTTTTTGTGTTTTTTTAAAAAGATAATTGAAAGTCAGGAAATAAAGGCAAAATTACCTAATTTATATTAAGTATATTTACATAGTGAGGTAAAAGGCAGGCCCATCAGAGTGCGTGAGTGTTGTACTGACACTAAAACGCAGGGCTTTTTGTTAATTATTAACTTTGCTAATTCCAACCCAAGACCGGCTAGAAGGACAAACGCCACAAGACCAAATCTGCTGGAGTCACCGGCATGTGGCATTCATTCACCGACTGAATATGTAAAGTAAATGTGACAATAATGTCCGCAACAATAACAGCTCTATTTTTGGTTTATGTTTTTGGAATACGTAGTCATGTTTTGTTATTTCGCATGAAGTGTCAGTGAATGATGTACCAGCTGACTGTGGTGGCCGATGGAGTGCCAAATTGAGTCTTTGCAGGGGACGGAGAGGCTTAGCCCATTAAATCCGGCAGACTGCAGGCTGACAGCACAACAGGAAGAAGAGTAGCCACACCGTACAGCACAACAGAGGAGAGTCTCACTGTAGCCCAAGGAGTTATACCTGGACGCTCAACAAAACAGGTGAACTGCGGTATTTCCGTGTTGTGTAGATAGTATAATTTTATCTTTCTGTTGTTGAAATATGTGTAGCAGTTTGTGACTCCTGAATGCCTTTGGCTTTGTTTTGCTTGCATCAGTCCTCTCTTCATTCTCACTTTAGGGTGGTCCATTTCAGTGTGTGCAGAACTGTGAGTCACATTTAAGTTTACATATACGTAGGGTCTGCTTGTGTTTACAGTGGCAGTCAGAGTTTTTTTTTTTTTAAGGGATTTGTTTTCACAACCACAAATGAAAAGTTTATGTATAAGCAGGGCAATTAGCTAGAAGTTAAAATTCTGCATTACATTAATTTTATAGCTGAGTTTGGGGCTTTAGGCTTTCCTGTTGTTTTGTCATCATGTATTCATTATATCTCATCCTCCCCCGCAGTGGCTGTTTAGGTTCAAGTTCAAAGCAGATGTAACTTTTTTCAGACGTCGCAGCCGACTACCTCACTGTGTTGGAGTACCAACCATGCTTCTACTGCAGTTGACTGAGAGTTATGAAAACTGCCGTCACCCTCCCTCTCTCCTTCCCTCCCCAATGACCTTGGATGCTAAGCCATCTCATTAACCGCTCACATTTACATGACTGGAGTGCATGGTGCTGTCAGCTGGTAATCCAGCTTCGGTCTTGGATAATGAATGGATCGTTTCAGCATTGCACTTTCAATAGCAGCATATTCAGCATTCATGCCTGCTATTAGAGACGCACAGGGATGTTAATGTCTGTCTCTTCAAGCATAAGTGCCCCTTGCTTTACATTATTTGCAATTTGCAGTGCATGGTTTTAATCTAATTATTTCTAAACGTATCTGATGGTTGTTTAACAACAGCATCATTTCAGATTCATTACAGGCCAGTGTTTTAAACTGTGCTTAGAGAGACATAAAGCAGGTCCCTTCATTCATTTAGAATAAATTATCAAGCCTTTTAAATAGAAATCAGCTGTTCTTTTGAGACCTCCCATTAGAGGTGATGTGTAGCAGATGGAAGCAGCGTTAAGGGATTACAGTAACTCCTTTAACAGTCTGCAGTCAGTCAATCAAGTTTGGCATCCGATTATACTGCTACGTCCTCCTCGTTTGGGAAGGAGGGAGGGAGGCGAGGAGCGGAGCGGAGCTCTGTGCAGCTGACAGCTCCTCCATCTAACCCTGAGTCACATGAGCTCTGTGGGACTGCTGCAGCTGAGCGGATACTTGCCTGGACCGACTGCATTGCAAAAACTGTGACTCAGGGAGGTGTTGTGGATGCAGGAGGGGGGACAGAGCTCTGTAGGAACACGACTTAGTCATCCATCCAGGTGGCCATGCTGATTACATGGTGGTATTTATACCTTGCAGCTCGGAGCTTCATCGGACAATGCAAGTATTGCTGGTGTTTTTGTGTCTGGCCATATGTCATTTCAAGGTGAACTCTCTGCAAATAGAGAACGCGTGAGACAGGACCTAATACGTTTCTGTCTGAGAGCAGATCGCCTTCTTCATACCTGCTAGAAAGGGAAATAATGCACTCTCTAGTTGTCCTTGAAGCCTTTTCTTTTTCCTGCCCTCCTTCCTTTGCCTTCAGTTCCATTTCAAAAAAGAGAAAACTGCTGTAAATGATCGAAGTGTCTGAGAAGTGGTTTTCTTCTATGCCACTGTATGTCAGGCTTGCGTTAGAAATCCTTCTGCACTCTGACTTATTTATGAGTTGTGTGCATGCGAGGCTGCACGCAGGACCATTGGCTACTGTCGTGTCTGTGTAAAATGCTTTGCTGCTTCACCTGACCCTAAACGCTCATCCCTTTCTTCTTTCATTTACACTTCTCAGCACTGAAAATGGCTTCAGTCCTGCAGAAACTGATCACACCGCTGTTCAGTGGTCCACCTGAGCCTCCGAGGAATAAAGTTACAGTGGTGGGTGTGGGCCAGGTTGGCATGGCCTGCGCTCTCAGCATCCTACTCAGGGTAAGAGTCTCACTGGTTCTGCCTCTCAGATTACCACGCTGCCTGCTGGGGTCACGAGATGGGATCATACTCAGGCTCTTCCAAGATTGCCACGAGATTACTGATCTCTTGGTGTCTGATCTGACCGTTATCCCTTTACTGCACTTGTTAACAAGGAAACATGTATTTGTAATCAAAAAGGAAGAATTACAGTGGAGTTCTCCTAAAGCTGTTCAGGTTTTATTTTCATTCACTTAAATTAGATAACCCGTTTCACCGTTGGACTGAATCATACATCATAAAACAATTATTTAAGCCATTAGGCTTAAAACAGACTCACTTGAAGCTCTCTATTATGTTCTTTTTTCAACTAGTTCTAATGGCAACAAGCAAACTGTACTATGGATCGGTTTGAGCTTGTCTGATATGTGCAGGAGCTGGCTGATGAGCTGGCGCTGGTGGATGTGGTGGAGGATAAGCTGAAAGGAGAGATGATGGACCTGCAGCATGGCAGCCTCTTCCTCAAAACCCCCAAAATAGTTGCAGATAAAGGCGAGTTCATATCGCAGACAAACACACATACACATACACACACACATGCAAACACACAGGAGCTCAATCTCATAAAGCAGCCTTAGTTTTAATTAAAACTCTTTAAAAAGTATTTACAGGGTGCAGCTCACTATGGAGCTGTTTAAATTTAATTTCCCACCTTTGCAAAGGTTTGAAGGAGAATGTGAACCCAAACTGATCTGTTTTTTAAAATTTGTATTTCAGACTATTCGGTTACAGCTAACTCCCGCATCGTCGTGGTGACCGCCGGAGTCCGTCAGCAGGAGGGGGAGAGCAGGCTGAACCTCGTTCAGAGAAACGTCAACATCTTTAAGCACATCGTCCCCCAGATTGTCAGATACAGCCCTGACTGCGTCATCATTGTTGTTTCCAATCCAGGTTCAGCCAACCACACAGCTCTTCTTTATTTACGTCCTCAGACATGAAATCTTGCAGTATTCACCTTTTAACACTATAAATCTCTCCCTCTCTCTGACAGTCGATATACTGACTTATGTGACCTGGAAACTGAGCGGGCTTCCAAAGCACCGTGTCATCGGCAGCGGCACCAACTTGGACTCGGCACGCTTCCGTTTCCTGATGGCTGACAAACTGGGAATCCACCCGAGCAGCTTCAACGGATGGATCCTGGGAGAGCATGGAGACACTAGTGGTGAGGATGCTGTAGGCAATAACTGTGTATGGTGTGTACGTGCATGAAGGTTGATGGTTTCCAGATGTGTTACAGTGCCTGTGTGGAGTGGAACAAACGTGGCTGGAGTCAGCCTGCAGACGTTAAACCCTGATATCGGCACTGACAGCGACGACGAGAACTGGAAAGAGACTCACAAGAAGGTGGTGGACAGGTAGGCTGGAGGTCGCTTAAATCTAGTTTATGGATACAATATTTTAAAGTATGATCTTTTTAAGCTCACCTGCTAGTGGTGAGCCGATATCTCTGTTCACTGATGGGCAAGTTGATAACACAGTCACAGTCAATGCTGGACATGTGCACTGTCAGCAAAGAGCTGCACCTTATTGGTCGGAAACCCTGACATGGGTCAGATTTCAAACTAAGGCCAACATGGAAGCTCATCTGCAAACTTTCTCTTCAATTCTGAAATTCTTCAGGCTAAAAGTCTCTCTTTCTTTCATGCTGGATCAACATCAGCTAGTTTAAAATATTGTGTAGATGAGTGTAGATCTCATCTTTACCGAGTCAACACCACGTCACAATACAATGGCTGACCGTTTAGACACGACACAGACGTATCACCTATCGCTACCTTAGCTGTTACCTGTCGCTGTCTTAATCAATCTCGGTGAATTTTCATGATTTTAGACACTTTAGACATGTTTTTGTTTGTTTGTTTGTTTGTTTGTTTTACATCTCTTAGTGCCTATGAGGTGATCAAACTGAAAGGCTACACCAACTGGGCCATCGGTCTCAGCGTAGCCGACCTGACAGAGAGTCTCATAAGGAACATGAACAGGATTCATCCCGTCTCCACCATGGTGGAGGTAACAGACGCTCATGTTCATGTACTCGTTAAAGAATTTCCCAGTATTCTTTAAAATATAACTTTAACTAGAATTTTGAATCCAAAATGTATAAAGTGTGAGTGTAATTACCAGTTGTGTTAAATAAAGATCTTTTTTTTCCAAGCCACTTTTCTGATAGTAAGAGTGAAACACTAAGCCAAAAAAGAATCATCAGATGTAATCATCTGTTTGGATAATCATTATATATTCCAAAAGGCAAGTTTCAAGGAAAAACGCAGAACATTTGCAGGTTCAGTCGACACGTTCTCTAGAGTTGAAGCCCGGCAACCTCAGTCACCAGAGCAAGGGTGGGGAACTCCAGGCCTCAAGGGCCTGTGTCCTGCAGGTTTTAGATATCACCCTGGGTCAACACACATGAATCAAATGATAAGTTCATTACTAGGCCTCATTACCAGACATGTTGAGGAGGTAATTTAACCATTTAAATCAGCTGTGTTGGATCACGGACACATCTAAAACATGCAGGACACCGGTCCTTGAGGCCCGGAGTTCCCCACCCCTGCGCTAGAGCATAAGACTGTTGATCTCAGGGTTGTGGCTCAAGGAGCTTGAGCCCACGACCCTGAGATCAACAGTTGGGTGTTCAGATTTCAACTCCACCCCCTTTGAGCTTGTGCGAGTACATATGTACTATATTTCATGATGTGTAGATGCACTAGATCAGCGGTGTCGAACTGCAGGCCTCGAGGGCTGGTGTCCTGCAGGTTTTAGATGGGTCCTTGAGCCAACACAGCTGATTTAAATGCCAAATGACCTACTCAACATGTCTTGAAGTTCTCCAGAGACCTGGTAATGAACTAATCATGTGATTCAGGTGTGTTGACCCAGGGTGATATCTAAAACCTGCAGGACACCAGCCCTCGAGGCCTGGAGTTCGACACCCCTGTTCTATACACAGTAATGTCATATTTTAATATTTAAAAAACAATTGCTTTACCTATACTGCACCTCTTTAGACCTCTATAGCAAGTCTTTGTTATGACGCTAAGCCCTTCCACATAAAGACATTGTGCTTTGTCATTAACAGGGCATGTATGGGATCAGTGACGAGGTCTATCTCAGTCTGCCCTGCGTGCTGAACAGCGGGGGTGTGGCTAGTGTGATCAACATGACCCTGACAGATGAAGAGGTGGCCCAGCTGCAGGGCAGCGCTAACACACTCTGGGACATCCAGAAGGACTTGCAGGATGTCTAACCTGCCCGCAGGGGGAGCTAATAGCTACACCTTCCTGACTACTCATGACCTTCAGCATCACTCCACGGTCACACCAGAAAGCTTTGCCCCTCTGCACCTTCAGCCTACTGCACTATGTAGATTCCCAGATTTTTGGAGGGGTTTCATCCAGCCAGATTTAGCCGTAGGGGTCAGTTTGTGCACTTCTGCTCGCTGGAGACCAAAAGGTGACCCCAATAATGAGTGAGATGCTCTGACTCATTTGTCCTTTGCTGTGTTGCACTGTGGGACCACGTGTCATGTTGCTTTGGCAACTAATAAAAGAAGCAGGGACTAAAGCAATAAGTGCAGTGTTTCAGTTCTTCAGTGTTGGCTATTTATGTAGCGTGATAGAAATCTGTGAATATGGGCTTTCTCTTTTGCTGAAAGTGAAGAGCAGAGTGTTACATGTGGCCTATGATTTAACAACATGGTTCAATAAAATAAATCCTAAAACCCTGCTGGAAGCTCATGGTGATTTTACTGGAATGTATTAGTCGATGAACTCTGTCTGATCCCGATCGTCTACCTCCGACACGGCTCTCTCAGTGACCGCTGTGAAGACGGCGTGATGATGAGTGACTGATAGTTTGTCATCCTGGTGTTAATCACTTCATGGTGTGAATGAGTGACTGGCGTAATTGTTTTAATAAGTTGACAAGGATGAGTGTAAATGGAAATCCATCCATGCGTCACACCACCAAACTGCACATGATGACAGTCAAATGAAGAGAAACTCACGCATAAATCAGACTCTAACATCTTGCAGACGGACATTTTCATTTATTTTGCGCATTTTATTATAAGTTAAGTCAAATTTGCGACACGCAGACAAACATCAACAATAACAATAAAATGTAACAAGCAACATAAGAAACAGAAAACCATAGAACTGGGCTCTGATGAATGTTCACAAGTGGGTTCTATTCACCTCCTGATAGTCCAGGTGATTATCTGGATTGCCTGCATCTGAGGATTAAAAAAAAGAGCCATAAATAATCTTAAAGCAGTTCAGGAGGATCTGGTAAGTCAGGGTGTTGGTGGTGATGAATCCCAAGGTTTCACCTTCTTCTACAGCTCGCTGTAGGAGTTCCAGTAAAATGGATAAAAGCAAAGAAGAGCCTCGGCCATCGCTGTTCTGCTTGTGAGTCCCTGCAGAGAATCAGCAGAAATGGCAGTATTTGGAAAAGAAACAAAACTGTGCAACCAACACGTCCAAGGGAGAAAGAAAATACAAATATAGCTGTGTGAAGAGGAGACTAAGATTTCCTCTTTTTTTTCTTCCGTATGAAACCCTCGGAAATAAACACCCAGGACCAGGCTGATGAAATCACATATGTGGCACTTCACCCTCTTAACGCCTCGTGTATCATATTTGACACATACAGTTTTTGAGACTTCTACATCATCAGTGGGGATTGTCTAAAATTAAATAAATTCCACAATACACTCTGTTTTTAAAAAAAAATGAATTTTCTGGTAATTATTTCATTGTTCGGGCTTTAAATGGTTAAAACAAGGAACACAAAATTAATAAGTAAACATAACAAAATGTAATATTTATTATGATTTCTAACTCTGGTAATAAGCCATCACTTCAAACATGATAGCAAAATAATTTACGGTATTCATGGAGTTTTTACTCTGATGGAAATAAAATACCTGCAAACTAAAAAATTTAACAAACTCTTAAAACTGCCTAGGATTAAAAAGAAGAAGAAGAAGAAGCTCTCATTAATGACTGATTTCTGGAACATTAGTAAATGTTTCAGAAAATGTAACCAGTTCAAAATCACAATATCAGCCTTATTTCTAGAGTACATTTAAAACCAACAAGCTCGACCATAGTGCTTTACAAGTTAGTGTAAAACAAACAAGATCAATAAAATGAATAAAATCAAGTAAATCATTAAAAAACTAACAAATACAATAAATGTGAGTAAAAACAAACTAAAACAAAAAGTTACCACAATATTAAGTACAAACTTATTCCAAAGGATGATTTATTACAAATGAATACAGGCTCCTAAGAGCCAAATACAATACTAGTCAGCTTACACAGAATATTTACTTGTTTATCTGATTACACTACTCGAGCTGCATCATGTATTCACACACCTGAGTGAAAAGTGCTTTCTTCCTCTCTTCTGGCACGCTCCAAAAATGAGCGGCGTCCCTCTGTAAAAGATCAGCACACAATATTGTTTTGATCTGATAGACGTCTAAAATCTGGGTGACTGTTTGCTGCCGTCAGTGCGTTCTTACGTGCTCCTTTCAGGTATAGGATCGCCTGAGAAGTCCAGTTTCTCCTCTGAAAAGGGAAAAGAAAATTCTGTTCCAGCTCAGGCTGATCAGGGTTAAACATGACAAAAGAAAAATACCGACTAACCTGTGGAGCAGTCCAACACTGAGAAACCAGCGACAGCAAAAGCAGCGTGACTAGTAGAGACATTGTTGAACTCTGCAACAGAACAAGAGGGGAAAAAATGTTTTTCTGAGAAGTATACGTTTAATTACAGTCATCCAGCACACATCTATTTCTCTGTGTTTAGATGTAAACTCACTGTAAACAAATTTTAAAGCACCTCATCGGCATCTAGATGCCAGTAATTTACAGTAAAATGTTTGCAGTAACTTTACAGTAAATTACATTTTCTGTCATTTTTATTAAAGTAAATTTACTTTAAATTAAATTACAGCCACTACCTTCAAGTAAATTTACAGTTGGACACCAGTAAGTTGCGGTTTGTGTACATTATACAGTTAAAATGTATTTATAATAACAGTATTTGTAGCATATTTTCATTAATAGTGTTTGATTTTACTTTAATTTATAGCATTCTGACTTTCTTACATGTTACTAATGTAAACACACTATAATAAATCTCTGTAAGCAGGTTTAAGAAATTGCCCGTGTATTTTTAGCAAGTAAACTTCTCCTGTACACACAATTGTGAGCTGTTGTATTGTACTAACACCTCACTATACTAACTACTACTGAATGACAATAGTTACATGTTTTCTGTCTGTGCTTTATTAGCTTTATGATTTATTATGCTGCATTGTGTTATAAACAAATTTTATTTTGCTCATAAATAGTAAAAGGTAGACTTAGAAAGTAAAAGTTTAATTTACTTAATTTTTTCACATTTAAGAAAATTAAAATATTATATATATATATAACTAAGAAGAGGGATATCTTACCTTTTACTTTAAGCGTTGTGCTCTCCTGCAGGTTGCAGCTGGTTTAAATGTTTAATGTTTCCCTGTCAGTGCAGTCACATCGTTTGTAAGAAAAAAACAACTGATGACGCTGACAGGTGTCTTAATCACTTCACACCTACTGCTTCAGCTGACGGTGCTGTTAAAGATGTCGCTGCACATTAATCGCAGACGCATGAGAGACACTCAAACTTTTAAGTCTTGCGAGCAGCAGAGTATTTTCACAGGGTCGCTGCAGGACGACAACTCCGGTGAGATTTTATGAATGAAGTTGATGCGGTGAGCAGTGATGAGTTGGCAGGTGCAGATGCCAGAATAAGACAATTCTAGTCCTTCAAGGGCCCTGTGTAATCTGTAAATCTATTTTATTGGCTACAACTGATTTGTCCATGACTTCAGTAGGTCTTCTCCCAAATTGCGGTCATCATTGTGAGGAGCACTACTTGCTCATAGGGGGCGGAGTCATATGATTGTTCAAGTGTCTTGGTAATATTGCAGGGTCTTTGTCTCTTTAATATAAAGCCTTGGGGCAACTGTTGTTTTGAACTGCAGCTATGTAATAAAACTAAAGTGAATGGTGGTCTTTGCTAAAATAAGACCAGCACTGTATTAATGTGAACTATGGATGAACTTAAGTCTTGCCGTGGCTTAAGTGCATTGGTCCTTCAGCCAGGTGAGCTAAAAATATACACATACTAATACATTTTAATCTCTCAAACATTTTCTAAGAGACATTTAGGCCTTTACTATCACAACATGGCAATTAATGTGTTTATTTCAAAGGCAAATATAAGTGTAGTTAAATTAAATGTGTTTGTTCTACCAAGGGCTCTAGCAAAAATATTTAAGTAACCCATCATTAGTTTTTCTTCCACTTTTATTATGAATGCAGTGCATTTGCTTGAAGATGATGGATTTGTATCAAAGTTTGAGAATGTGGGTTCGACATGAGGAGCAGAAGCCTGGATCAGCTGAAAGCATGAAGGACATTGGATGACATGAGGACCTTGAATTTATTTGTTATTTTTGTTTCAGCTGTTTTAGAAATTTCACACATACATAAATCTCTGTGTTTATGACCTGTACACACTGTGTATAAACAGTTAATTCGTTTTGAATTATAAATCTAATCTCTGATATGTGAATGCTTAAAGGGAACGTATTATCATTTCACAGTGGTTGACGTTGTCATATAAAGCTGGCTTAAGACTCAACAGAGTAAACACCAGTTTGATGACCAACCTTTCCATCAGAAGTTGACCGTCCAGCGCCCTCAACCAGTGAGTGACCACTTTGAATCACAAAGTGACCGCACAGGTCGCCTGTTGGGAGGCAACCTGTCTGCAGACAATTGCGGGCCACTCGGACTAACTGCAATCACTCTCACGCAGATTGGTGAATATTTACAATGCCGACCAATTAAAAACGCAGAGTGCCAACACACTGCAATCTAAACAAGTCAGTCTGTGCCAATCAGCGCAACTCATCTGCAACACGCCTCTCTGTAACAGGACTCAACTGGTTTCCAGCTGCTTATATAGTTAAATCCCTGTCCTGTAACAACACCGTCACTGTTTTTGGATGAATTTGTTTCAAATCAATGAGTTTTCAGCTGGACTCTGAATCTAAATAGTTTAGACTTCTGTTTATATACATGGCAACAAATTTGTAAATTTATGCTAGTAAATCTTACATATATATTTTTGAGTATAACCACCGTATTATCACAAACAGATTGCATGTGGATGCCAACTTGAGCACATTCAATCGTACACTGATAGCAGACTGAATCCATTTAATGCTGTTGTATTGCCACCTTTGAATTCAGCAACTGACTACAAGTGGTTGCAGACTTGGTCCCTGCCTCTGAAGCAACCAAGACAATGAGATTAGTTTACTACACACGATCATACAGTCTCCAACCGTCTTCTTCCTTCTTCTAAATATGTCCCTGCTGCAACAACCTGAATAAAATTAGTAGGTCATTAGCAAGACTTGACTACATGCTCAGGTGGCAACACCTAACCATACTGAAGTTTAAATAAATGTAAGTAAATATAAGTTTTTGGAAGAAAATAAAAGTACTTTTATTGTACCATGTTAATTTAGTCATGAGCTGCTGTAACATGAATCAAATGGATGAATTGCCACCTCAGCATCAGTCAAGTTCTATAAAGTCTAATGACCTACTGATTTTATTCAGGTGTGCTGCAGAGGGACACATGGAAAAGTTTCAGGACACCGGCCATCGAGGACTGAAGTTGAACACCTGTGCATTAAAGGGTAAAACAGCTTGTTTCAGAGGACATGTGCATTAGAGGAGCTTCACCAAGGCCCAGTATGGGTGAACCATGTAAAGCTCTTCTAGTAGAGTCCCTGAATAGAAGATGGAGCTGGGCTTCTTTTAGCAAATCATACTGTTATTACCCAAAACGCAGGTAAGATCTGGGACATCTAAATTACTTACGCTACAAAACAAAATTTATAAAATGCACACTTTATTTCAAGCGCTTAGAAAAGTTACAGTTAAACATCTCCATCCAGGACAATATAAACTGTTTTTACATTTCTGCCACATTTAGCTCAACCGCACATTTTTTTTACAGTATAAAATTCCACTAAGTCTTCATGGAGGAAAAAAAAGGCCCTCAGTGTCTGTTCAGGCACACAGATGCTGTCACTGTCCTCCGAGTTAATCCAGTGGTCCCAGATTATCAGTCCATAAATATCAGAGTGGAATGACATAAAAGAGAAACTGCTTTCAGCCTTAAAAGAAAGATCTCTTGGTAATGTTTTCCAGTAGCAGTCAGATAGAAACAGTTTCCCTCTAATAGAATTAAATGTACAGTCAGTCAGACATCCACAGATGCGTGTGTCTTTTGTGCAGAGTAATGTTTGGATTCACAGCTCTGGAATGGCAATGGTCAAAATATACAGTCACCATGAGACGGTAAGAAACGCTGAAACTGTCCTCTTTGTTATACCATCGTGTTGCTCTCACCAATTTTGTCCACCAGCTGAAATAAAACATGAAAAAGGGCAGAATTATTTACGAGTTGTTATGCGAAGGATGATTTAAAATAACATGTATGAACCAGAACATGCAAGGATGATGATGTTGATAATGCAGTGAGGTTTTTATATTGGTAAACAGCTGTAAAATATTAGCGACCACGGCCGAATTAACTGATCCTGGACGCTGACGGTTTCCAAGAAGCTACAAAAGGCTTCAAAGACACGAGACTGAGCGGGGAATCCCATGAGGTCGTGCTCAGGACAACAGGGACCCTGTTATTAGACTACACGAGAGAAAGACCAGAGCCCTCTTATCTAAAAAAACCTTCCCCAGCTTTTGGAGCCATTTCACTCTAAAAATCTTTAAAGCCCACATAGATCAACAAAGTAATATCAGCTTCTTTAAGAACTTTCAGCTGCTTTTTGCCGTAAATGCCATTTGTATCATCTAATGGAAAAAGTTCATGTTTAGCTTGGAGAACTAATCCCCAAATATTTTGATAATCAATTCTTTGTACTTAACATTATTCAAATACGAATAAAGAAAACAAATCCCTGGTTCCAGCTTCTCAAATGCAAGA
>NW_005187428.1:2385516-2387851 GCF_000239375.1 Pundamilia nyererei | reverse complement strand
ATGAGATTTTTGGGTTCATTGAGAACATGGTTGTTGTTCAATAATAAAATTATTCCTCAAAAATACAACTTGCCTAATAATTCTGCACTCCCTGTATATGGTGGTAAACTGAATTTTGTTTAGCACAAATGAAACAAGATAGTTTAGTATTCGTATAATTATACTTGCATGACTTTTTAGACAACGGGCTGCAAATACCAGATTTTTCCATGTCTGCCAAAGACTGTATTTAAAAGCTGGAGGCGGCCACCGTGACACCCTTTGATTAGCAAAATTCTGCTTCCAGGCCTTGAGCTTAAATAGATGCAAGGTGCGGATCAGACCATGAGTCTGAGTGACTCGGCCACAATGTAGGTGGCGTACCCTGCTATTTCAACTACAGCTGGAATCTTATGTACACAGTGGACATCATGTTGTATTTAATGAAACCTGAAAGTAGCAACTGAGACCATAACCTAAGCAGGAGAGCCAGAAGCCATTTTCTCATGCACTTCTATAGAATCTGACTTCTTACTGCAACCAGAGAGGCTTGCATAAAAGAAAACTGCAGGTGCACTCAGAGAGCACCTTCTCCACCATGACCAACTTTTATTATTACTGCATCAAAGATTAGTGGAATCTTCCTCTCCACAAAGTTTCATCAAATTCAGACAGTGTTTATTTACTGTTAGTCTTGCACACAAATTTCATTGAAAGCCTTATAAAGCTAAACAATATTTGTGATTAGTGACCCTTATCAAGGTTAAAGTGCCCGAGAGTGACACTTACCGCACTGATCCCCGGTAAGCTGAGCAAAGACCCGAGCACGGGCACTCGTCTGATGAATCCGACTGCCACCGGGAAGAATCCCCTGTTAACGAGTGCAAGAATAAAGTGAGACTTGGAAATTGTTTTGGACATGTGCAGAGGAGAGATAGTGGACAGTGTTGAATATGGAGATGCCAGGCAGGAGGAAAAAAGGAAGACGGCAGGACATGCAGAGGGATTGAGGTGACAGACAAAGGACGTTAGGTATAGGGAGAGATTCAGGTAGATGATCCACTGTGGCAACCCCTGATAGGGAGCAGCCAAAAGAGGAAGAAGAGGAAAATGAGTTCAACCCTTTCTGACTGAGCTGACCTGAATAAGAGGAAGAAACCGTAGATCTCCAGAACAACCCCAACAATCGGCCAGCCAAGCAGAACCACCAACACTCCTCCCAGGAAGAAGCTGGTGGCTTTTAGTTTGTGCCTCTGGAAGAAAAACCTGAAGGTACGCTCGAGGCCGATGACGAACGACAGTCCGGAGACAAACAGAATCTGCACAGGAAACAACATGTCACGAGTCCAACATCTTTTAGGTTATATAGGGTTGACTTTCACACTGTGTTATAATTACTAGGTAGGTTCTGTGCTCACAGCAATTTTTAATCTAATAATTTACCCGATATAAACATTCATTTTCAACATCTGTTTCCTTTTTACTGCCCTGCTCTAGAGCAGCAAAGAAAAGATCAACTTCCACTCACATCAGCAAATGTGATCATATGGACCAACAGCCAAATGGCAATCAACAATACAGGTACTACTCTGATATATCAATGAACACAAAAACCATCAACTCACATTTCCAATGGCAAGGAGAGCTTTATCAAAAAACAGCATCATCCCAAAGAAGAGGAAAAACACACCAAACCCCGTCAGTCCCATCCCAATCTCTGCAGACATCAAGAAAAAGAAAGAAGTTATTAATAAGTCGCATGATCTACTTTGGTTTACATGGATTTCAATTTTATTAAAGAAATGCAGAATGACTATTCATTAAGGGGGGTATTCATATTCATTTCCAGCTTCACATTTTATTACAGGGCAGCTTTGCATGATCCAGTCCAAAATAAGCCTTGTTTTTCTTACAGTGGGACTCTGGATTAGCCAGCTTTAAGCAAGCTTTCTTATTGGCTGCCCTTTGCAGACAGAAGGTTTGAACAGCAGGTAGGTGGGACTTCTGTGCTGACATCACACAGCCAAGTGTAAAAAAACAACAAAAAAAACCAAGCAGTTAAATGACTCGTGCACATACGCTAACCTCGTTGGTTTACACTTCGGCCGTGCTCGATATACGTTTTTGTTTTTTTAAAAACCAGGAACCAGTTGAAAAGGAAAAAAAAACAGTTCCCCTTTACAGCTACTTCACGTGGTGACGTAGCGTTGCTCTCAGCCAATCGTGTTTGAGCTGCTGGCCTCGTACATTCAGCTAAACCCGGTTTCGCACAGAAACACTAGAAAGACAAAGAACAGCATAGAAACAGAAGCGGCTCTTACTTTGTGAATCCGTGAGCGAAATCATTTTGGTATCC
>NW_005187428.1:2343715-2384993 GCF_000239375.1 Pundamilia nyererei | reverse complement strand
AAAAAATGTCTGAACTTTTTTTGGCTTGACTGTCATATCTATTTTATCTATAGCCTATAACATATTTAAAAACAAAGTCCGTCAGAGACAGGCATATTTACATTCCAGCTCTCCAAAAAGGTCATTGTTAAAATCCATGAAACGCTGATTGTGTTGACTTTTTATTATGGAAAGTAAAACCACAGTGATTTAAATCTTTTCAAAATTTGCAAATGGATGATGATTCATGTCATAAATCCCAGCACCCTGCTCTTCCCTATATAAGCTCCCTTCATAGATTAAAAGTAATAGTATCAGTAATAATCTTCCTGTATTTACTTGGTATCAAATCGATACCAAAATTTGCACGATCATAGTTCATAGTGAGCAGCTCTCCTGCTCCAACAGCCTTGCGTGGCTTCATGTACCTATAAAATGAGGCAGAGTGATATCTCATTATTTTTCAGTCTGTAATGAGCTGCGCATGCGTGTCGTCAGAGCTGGACCGTGATTACGCTGAACGCATATTTATTCATTCGTTTGTTACATTTTTCTCTAATATTCACATGTAGTGTTGCTTCCTGTACAATACGTTTTTTTAACTCGTAATGTGTTACGTGAAACTATAAATATTACGCACACGGGAAACCCCTTTTCCTATTTTTTAAATAAACTACAACTCCCATGAAGCACCTGGAACAAGGAAGAGCGAAATCTCGGATTCAGACGTGTTCAGCTGAAACCGGAGTTTGTGTGAAAGCACAAGAAGTCGGACACACAAACCGCTGCCGTAATGCAAACATGCTCCGTTCATTGTCCCGTTTGATTAAGTGACACATCTTCCACCGAGTTTTTCCCGCCGTGAACACCATGGGGCCCGTGTTTGCCGTTGTTCTTGTTTTTGTCGGCTGTTGTAGCAATGTGGTGTTTCTGGAGCTGCTTGTGAGGTCAGTGAGAAACTTACACCGTGTCTACACCAATGACTCATGAAGACTTTACTTCACAAACGTTTGTGTGAACAGTTTGTTTTTAGATTCCTCGTTGCACAGGTGTTTTCACTGAATTCATACAGGAAGTGAAGTCTCGTTTGCATGTTTGTCTAAGTGTCTGAGTGTTACTAAGCTACCCTTCTCCTCCTGAATAATTTTAACTGTCGTTTTCAACGGTTTTTGCTTCTATAAATCATACTTGATCAAGACGTTTTTTAAGTTACTCCTGACCTCACGTAGTTAATGGATGGTGTTAACGAGAAAACTGGCTACGCTGCGTGCAGTATATGTAGCAGAGCAGTATCACTGTGTGTCATAATCACTTGCATTACGAGTTTATGCTGGAAGGAGTTCAGTCTTTTGACATGTACTTTGTGCTTCTGTGGTTATTCGGTGTTTCTGTGTTATCAGCTGTTGGTCAGTGTTACTGAAGTGAAAGTAAGAGAGTGGTTTCCTGTAGTTAGTGACATTCTATGGAAATACTTTTACTGCACACTTGTTTGGTCCAAGTTTGGACCTTTTGCCTTCAGAACTGTTTAATTCTCCCTGGCAACAGATTTAACAAGGTGCCTATGATTGGCTGATGAGATAATTTATTTAACAAGAGCTGAGCAGGTATTCCAAATAAAGTGTCAGGTGACTATGTGTATGCACACAGTTTGTATTGTACAGTATTTGTATGGACAATGATTCATTCCCTTTAATGTTTCACACAAAACATGAAGTGAAGTGTATGCACAGTGTCAATACTATACACACCCATATTTGGGGTGTCTGTCAGCACCTTGTTTTAGTTGTTTGTTTTTATCCCCCCTTCCTTACCTGTGAAAGTTGTGCGTCCATACAGGTGAGGCTGGGTGTAAATCTGACTGTAAATTTAAGAATTTCTGAATAAATAATCGCAGCACTTGTGCAGGCACCTGGCTCATATTCATGTAGATATCCCTATGTCTAGAAACAGCCATGCAAAAGCCTGCTCATGGTATAGTATCCATAGATTGGGCCACATTACCAAAGACTAAAACTAAAGATTTACTTCTATCTTTATTTTCTTTTAGCACATTTATTCTGAAGCTAGTTTTTATTTTCATTACAGTTACATAATGCCATTCAATTATACTAAGTGGGTATGTAGATTAGAGAAAAAGTTATACATATATTGCTCTGTTCTTTTTTTTTTTTCTTTTCTTTTTTTTCCAGTGTATTCATTTTTGAAATGTCTGTCGTTAGCATTAATTAACTCTTGGCTCTTTTTCTTCTTTTTTTTTTCATAGAGATTTTCCAGGATGTGGCAACATAGTCACCTTTGCTCAGTTTGTCTTCATCGCATTGGAAGGTTTCATCTTTGAAACAAACTTTGGACGCAAGAAACCAGCAATACCTATTAGGTGAAAATTAAATAATTTATTAACAAAAAAGATTGATGTGAATATTTTTCAGCTGGTGAGTTTTTAAAGCTGACACTGAATCACATTGTCCATTATTTATTTATTTATTTTCAGTAACTATGTGATCATGGTGACCATGTTCTTCACTGTCAGTGTGATCAACAACTACGCTCTCAACTTCAACATCGCCATGCCTCTACACATGATCTTTAGATCAGTAAGTTTCACACTATGACTCTTGAATGTTTCCTGTTATCACTGACCATCACTTCCTTCACCAAAGCCTGATCTCTGAACTGTTTTCTTGTTTCTCTGTAGGGATCACTAATCGCTAACATGATCCTGGGAATAATCATCCTGAAGAAAAGGTACCCAGCATCCCCCAACAACATACACAACGTTTCCCCACTATGTTTTTGACTTTGTAAATTTAGCAACTAGAACGCTTCATGGAGTGTACTTAATGACCACACACTTTGATTAAATGCTAATAGGATCAATTTTTTGCTGACAGAGATTATAATGATCAGGGTTTTATTCCGTGGACAGACAGTTGCAAAAATCCCTGCATCTGAACTGATTCATTCATATTTCACAAAGACAATCCCGTGTTCCACAAATTTGGCTGTTTTATAGAAATAAAATCATCTTCACCAGATCCTGTTGGAGCAGGTTTACTACGACAGTCTGATTTACACATTCATCTTCATTGTCTTGAAAGTTTGTAGTGGTGCTGTCTACAGTACCCATCATTATATTTTATACATTGATAGTTTTAAAGATGGACATAGCAGCCAGGTTGGACAAAGGAAGCTATTGTGGAAACACCTGCATTATATCTGAAGGCCACCAGATGACGCTTGCTTAGGTTGCAAAGATACTTCCATACTATAGAAGTCTATGGGAGGAAAAGCTGTCTGTGTTCCCCCTCTCGGTCACTCGGTTTTGGTTATATTCAGTAACAAATACATTCTATTTTGTAAATCTTGGTTACATTATGTTTAGGAACGGAGAATTATCCGCTCATTGGTTAATGAGTCAGCTTTCCTCCCTTCCTTGTCCCAGCCAAGTTTTCAACCAAGGTGGCGACAATGAAAACGCTCATCTCGGGCTTAAAAATGCAAATTTTATTCACTTTTTTCAGCTGTGTAGTTGAAGCTATTGAAAAGAGGAAGCTTTCAAATCGAAATAAAAGTTGAAAAGAGTCGTAGTGAATCTACCCACATTTTTCTTCTCTCTCCGCAGATATTCGGCCAGCAAATATCTGTCTATAGCCTTAGTTTCTGCAGGTATCTTCATCTGCACCATCATGTCTGCCAAACAAGTGGTGAGTCCTCTGCAGAACACTGGGTACTGCTGCAGTTTGACTGTGAGTCATTTTAGCATTTGTTTAAGTGTGCTCTCATAAACTGCACTCCTGATTTTGCAGAATGTGTCAAATGAGGGTTCAGAAGACCAAGGCTTTTACACCTTTATGCATTGGCTTATAGGTGAGTGGCAGCTGATGCTGGCCTTTTGCAGATATGTGAATATCGGTGTGTATGTTTAGTAGTAAGTCACAAGTTTCTGTCCAATCATTTTGTGTGTTGGAGGCATTTGCAGGGGTGGGAAGTCATGTTGATCATGACATGTTGATAATCCATATACATGTTGTACGGATGCATTCAGGTATCGCCATGTTGACCTTTGCCCTGCTGATGTCTGCGAGGATGGGCATTTTTCAGGAGACGCTGTACAAGAAGTATGGAAAACACTCCAAAGAGGCGCTCTTCTACAATGTGAGTTTTCCTCCAGCACCAACAGCCCAGGAATTCACTCCACAAATGTTTTCATGGAGCTGTTTTAAAATGTGCAATCCTTTAACATGATTCCTTTGCATCTTTTTGCAGCACTGCCTGCCTCTGCCGGGCTTCCTGCTTCTCTCTACAAATATCTACAACCACTGCGTCCTCTTCAGTCAGAGCAGTGAGTGCCGTCAATTCATTCTGGGAGTCTTTTTCAGAGTGCGTGTTTCATCACAGGTGTCAATGATTACTTTCTTTGCAGCTCCCACGCTGATTCCTGGGGTCGAACTGACAGTGCCGATAATGTGGATCTACCTGCTGATCAATGTCATCACACAGTATCCTACCAAAACAAGTACTTTTGCAGTTTGCTTGTACTGTTTTTCTCTTTTTCTACTAAACATAATATCACAGTTCATAACTTGCTTTTTTCCCCCAGCAGCTAAAAATAGAAACTGTAACCTCAGCTTACTGCTGTTTTATTAAATCACAAATTTCGATCCAAATGACCTTCATCAGATGCAAAAAACAATGTTCATATCATTAAGCACACACAGTTTTAAAGAAATGTTTACACCCACATACCAAGCAGAGTTTAATCATCTAATTAGGCAGAGATAACTGTCGAGCACTTCACATATGTGTGTGCTATTAAAGCTAATATTTTAAAAAAAAAATCGGTTTAGTTTGATCAATCTTGTCTCAGCTTGCACTAAAGACACATTCAGCCCACTGTTGACATTATGAACAGCCGTTGAGTTTGAAAGTATCGCGCTCTTACTGGACTTAAAAACTGCGGTGTCACAAACAGCTCTTCACACCACAGCAGAGGATCTATCTGAGGTGGCCCTCGCTTCAGCAGCCCTGTGGTTTTAGTCACGTCTGGGCGGGATTCACAGAGTCAGCAGGTCTTAGTCCCACAGATGGTAGCGTCGCTTCTCGGCGAGCTCACAGATCAAGTATCCGGACATGTTCACAGCACTGAGCCCGGTTTCTGTGACAACATCGGTGAAGTAATACCCTCTCGTTGTGAGAGGCCAGCTCATGTTTCCCCTGAGTGGGTTGACAACTCTGTGCTGATGAAGGCTTGTTTGGATTTTCTTTTGTTTTGTTTAAATAAAGGCATGAAAGGCACTGCTGTAAAGGAAGAAGGTGCTTGGATTTTTATACCAAAAGTCAAAACTGCAGCGTGGTTTTAATCATGGAAATTTTATACATCACCTCTTGCTCTAAGTAGCTGACTCATCAAATTTCATTGTTTCTGAGCATCAGCTGAATTTTGATTACTGACTTTATTTATAATGATAAAACAGAGTTATTTGGGCAAAGCCGCTTATGCGCTGTTTTTAATGCTTAACTCTTATGCTGGTTCCTGGTTGGGCCTCTCAGCTTAGAACCAAAAGCGTGTCTGAGATAACTTTGGTAGTGATATCCTTTTTATTTGACAATACAAAGCCGTGTGTTCAGCGCAGTCTCAAACCAGAGCTTATGGTTCACAGAGATTACTTGTACATATACTGATTCATTTGAAATTCAGAAAATATTCGTGGGGATTCAGCCTTTGTAGCATGTATGTAAACTATAATGCTGTCTCAGTAAGAGAAACAGTATGACCCAGAATCTAAATTCGTGCTGTAACAACTGCTAAAATAGTTCGTAACACAAAGTAATATTATAAGTGAGAAAACTAAAGAGTGGCCCTTATTTTTTTACTTTAAAAAAATGAAAGTTTAAGTTGTTTTCCTAAATATTTGTAAACTAATATTAATTAATGGAACTAAACTATAAATCAGCTGTAAAATAAAGCCTTAATAATCCACTATGGGCTTCATAGAAAAATGTTAATTAAAATAAATACTACAATAATTTACCAGAATAATTTTATATTACTACCAAAACTAGGTTTGAATATTTCTGTTATACACGGGATCACAATATTAACTGATTAATCCCTGCCTGATCTGTCCAGTGATGCTGATCGTGAAAAATAACATTAATTAAATGGCGGTTTAGCTAACGAGGTCAATTGACACAGACCGTCTTAGCAACACGTGAAGAAATTAGGTTTTTGTCTTCTGTGTCTCAAGTCTTGTTGCAGTCTTTAACCGTTTCTTCAGGTACGTTTGCATCCGTGGTGTTTTCATCCTGACCACCGAGTGCGCCTCACTGACGGTCACGCTGGTGGTGACGCTCAGGAAGTTCCTCAGCCTCATCTTCTCCATCATTTATTTCCAAAACCCCTTCACCACCTGGCACTGGGTGGGGACGGCCGTGGTCTTCGTCGGTACTCTTCTGTACACGGAGGTGTGGAGCAGCGTGCGGGCGGCTCTACGGGGACCCGACGCCAAAGAGAAGAAGGCAGAGTGACGAACCAGAGACTGGCGGTGGACAGAAAATCAGTTGTCGTGTTGGGCGTAGAGTGATGTTGTTATCCCGCAGCAGTTTTATACAGTTTTAGGGTCATTTAGATTTATACTTGATTACACGGTGCTCAGTCATACACCACCTGAACAGTTTAAAGGATGGTGGTGTTCTGCATTTTTATTGTTGTCAGCAAATCCCATGAACAGATCAAATCCAGCAGATTATTAAAAATCAGCACAGATTTATTGCTAGGAGCTTTTTGAGTCGGTTGAGCCAGATCTCATTCATGATGGATTTATTTATTTTAATTCCACGTGTGAATGAATCTGTGTTTTGTCTGTCTGTGCTCTCTGACTCCAAGCACCAAGCCCATTCGCTGTGACTGAAGATGTAGATCTCTAAAACCAGCTATAGTCAATATTTTTACACTACTTGATCACGTGACTACTTGATTATGGTGATGAACCCACAGAGAGTTTTCACCCTCTCTTCAGGCCCAAAGAGATACATGCCATCATTTACCCCAGAACTTGTTTTTCTTGTGCTTGATTGCAGAAAGTTGTAAAAACGACTTACTGTGAGCTTCCTGTCAAGCATTTTACCACAAACTTGAAGAGTGATTATTAGTCAGATTAAATTGTCTTTTTTTTTTTTTCATACAAAATCCATAAACATTCCTTGTTTCTGCTTGACAGACTCTAGGTAAAGATGTTTTCAGTGTTTAATCTGTTATAATTATAATGATAGATTTGAAGGGGAAAGAAATATGTTTGCAGCATGTATATGCTGTGTCGACAGTTTTACTGCCCCCTGTGGCCAAAACGTCAGATTTTCACACTTAGTCCCACTTTTCCAGCCGGTGTCATTTAACGAAATCATTTCTGAATACAGCTGGAGACTGTTTTTATCAGGACGAGTTAATATTTTATTTTGTAGGTACTGTTCGAAGTGTGTGATTGGGGGTCTGGTGAGAGCTTTGTCAGCCAGTGCAACAGTGTGGGTCATTGTTGTGTTGTAATACTTTGGCTACACAGATTCTGAGTTTGGTCTTTATTTTGGATTTGCTAACAATAGGAAAAATACGAATACTCTCGGTGTTAGGTGTTTTAACATTAGTACCTCATTATGGTGCGTTCACAGACACAAATTCAGTGCCACTTTTCTTTTTTGCCTATGACGTTGTTTGGATATTTATTTTTTTAGCCTCTAGCTGCTCCAGGTTCGTGTTCATTTTAAGGACTTCACCGATTCATGTGTGAAGAGCTGCTGGAGTCAGATTGCGTGATTAGATAGGGGGACAGGTTATGCAGTGCATATTAAAGTCCCCGTGTCCTTGTCATATTGTCTCAGGTGTATTTGTCAACAATAAATCTTTACACTCCCTGGTGACTGAAATTAAAGTGGGAACATAGCTGAAGACTGAGACTGTTTTTTTTTTTTTTTATCTGTGCATGTTTCCTTTTTAAGTGAGTTTTATGAATGCTTAAAGCTGGGACACTCTGTTCTCTTACGTTTCACTGACTAATGCGCAATGGACCAATCCAGGGGGGTGGTGTTCAACTCCATCCAATGGCTGCTCATGTTATTCCCCGTCGGTGGTGGGAAGGGCAGCTGTTTGGGTTTTATGTCACTAAGCACTCGTCCACGCTGTGGGTGCTGTAGTTTCAGCAGGGGCAGTGATGGGGGGAAACAGCCCGAGTCACTTCTGCGAGGAAGATGAAGGCGGAGGAATTACTTTTCTGAAGGGCATTCGGGTGAGTGAAGGCTTGTTTAGAGCTGTTTCCATCAGTATAGCGCACGGCTGCACAGCGCATCAGTGCAAGTCAGTGATTTCCTGTCATTCCAGTGTGTGAATGTGTGTGTGAATGGGTGGATGACTGGATATGTAAAGTGCTTTGGGGTCCTTGGGGACTAGTAAAGCGCTATATAAATACAGGCCATTTACCATTCCTGTCTCAGACGCCCTTGTTGAAATTTTTTTTTCTTTCCATTTTTTAAAGTCTGCTAAAATCACCCCGCACAAAGTCAGCGGCATCCCTCTGGTGTAGGGGTTAAAAATAGAAAGTGCATGCTCGCCTTACATTCCCCACACGTGTGGAAGTGCTGCTTCACAAAGTCTTTAAATTCCTGTAATATCCAAACTATGGGTTAATTCTTTACGGCATCATATCGATAATTAAATCAGCTTTATTTCAGGTAAATAATGCCATTCTCAATCTGCGACCTTTATCGACCTCTATTGGTGACATTACAGTGTAACAACAGCACTTTTACTTTGGTTTGTATTAGGGGTGTCAAATATTAGACCCGCGTGCCTGAATCCGGCCAGTCTGGCCCACAGGATTGGGGTTTGTTCTTTTTTTTATTTTGGACTTTGAACTGTATTTTCATAAATTTTACAGCTTGTTCTGCTAATAAAGACAGCCCAGCCACCATTCATACTACACGGAATCAGAATATCTTTATTGTCATTGTAACAAATTAAGTGAAAGTCCCTGCGGGGTCAAGAGAAAAGGTTTAAATATAATTACAAAAGAGTAATATAAGAAAAACAGGATAGAAACTGCTATTCAGTATTTGACTCTGTATTTGTCACCAAAGTTATAAATTAATAGTTAAATGAAAAACACTAAAGTTACTATTTTTCTCACTATCCACTAGAGAAATTCCTTTTTTAATCTGTCTACTGTAAAGTAAAATAAACAAATAAATAAAATAAAATAAAATAACAAAAATATTATTCTTTATAATTACCGGACGGTCTGGGCAATGACCTACCAGAACATCTTTCTGTAGTTTTATGCTTTTATTTGTTACAATTTAAGCCAGAATAGTCCTGCTCAAAGATTTCTTTTATTAACTACAGCACAGTTCCTTTGTCACGTAGAAAAACATACTTCCTTTTTCTTACATTGAGATATCACAGGGATTAAGTGTGCAGTTACATTTCTTTACACTGACAGAGGGGATTTTCACCCCAATTAAAATCAAAGTGGGCTGGATGTGACCAACAGGGTAAAATGAGTTTGACATCCCTGGCTTCAAAGAATAAAATTTTACTGCATGAATTGATCGCAATAAAAAAAATGATCCTAAAATATATAATTCTCCAGTAGGAGCTGGCTCAAGCCTCTGATTTTGTCAAGAATGATCGTATTTACAGATTGTATTAAAGTGTGTCCAAATATGCAGAAGGCATATTGCTAGTTGGTGTTATGTGCTGTCAGTGGGAGGCAGCATAACACCAAAAAAGTCCCGAGAAATGTGAATGATTTAAATACAGGCACTGGGGTCCTTAAATACAGCAAGGTGCAAAAGTCTTGAGCCACCTCTCATTTCTTTCCTTTTTCTCTCATTTTGAAGTGGCAGGCTTAAAAAAACTATGCAGATTAGATGAAACGCATCTGAAAGTTAAGTCCTAATAATAATTATAATAGGACACTTTTTGCTAAAGCTTCATCAGAAATGGTCTCAGTGGAAGGATGGCTGAAATTCAAGGCCAACTAAATTTATATAGTGATGAAGCTAAATTTGAAGTTGTAGGTTCAAATCTTGAATTTATGGAGGAGGTCAGGAGAGAAGTGTCTACAGAGCCTCCGCTGTGTAAAAGCACGACGGAGGCTCTGTCGTGGTTTGGAGCATCATTTGAGCCAGTGGTGTTTGAGATTGTGTTTTAAAAACAGCACAATTTCAATTTAAAAACTGTCAGTTATTGTTTTGTTTGACATATCATTGGATTGATTGGCTTGTTTTCAATGCTGCAATACTGCTGGGCTTTCTGTTTTCTTAAAAGTCATTAAACTTCTCCACTGATGTAGCCTTGGTCATGGTATTTGATAAGAACTCTTTTAAGAAAATATATTGTTGCATAAAAGTGATAGGTTCTTCACTCTTAAACAAATAAAGTTATATACCATTTATGCTTTCATCTTTCTCAGTAAGTGTTACTTTTTCAAAGGGCAGCAAGGCTGTACCAAAGTCGCTTCTCTGGATTTTGAATGTGTATTTATGTCACTGCCGGTGGCTGTTCAACAGACAAAAGCACAAATAAAATAACATTATTTCTCATTTGTTCTTATTCTGAATTTCTCTTAGAAAATATTAAAGGTCAGACAGTCTGAAGGTCTTTTCAATTATATTTACAAGAAACAAGGAGACCTATTTTCTGATGTATTTGATATAAAATTCCTTTGGACACTTGTTCAGTGGCACGCTGAGTCTTACGAAATAACGCTGCAGTGTTTAATGGCAGTGATGCGTAAACTTCACATTACTTACGCAAGACTTGAACCTGTGATAGAGAGCAGAGCACCAGCATGGGAAACATTTGAATTTGCTCTTTGTGGCCTGCAGGTGGCGCTTACGGTTATTATTATTCTTCTTTCATCAGCTGTCAGACCGAGTCATCAAGCGGATGAAGCTGTCGCCAGAGGTCGTCTCGCCGCATCTCGCTCATGCATCAAAACCAGTGGCTTCTCCAGATCCCACCTCTTCTGTGGAACACTTGTCACCTCCTCCACCTACAGTTATCGCAGCACCACCTCCTTCTCTTTCTCCTCCTTCTCAGGGAGCCACAGTTCCAACAGTGGAACCTGCTCCTGCTGTTAAGCTCATCCCGCCTCCTCCTGTGCAGTTTCACTCCTTTCCTCCAGCCCCTCCAGAGCCTGCAGCTCAAACTCCATCCACCCCTTCCCCAGGAGTCAAAGCACCTGTAGAGCCCCTTCCTCCACCCCCTGCTGAAGTCCCACCTTCTGCTGAAACCTTAATCCTACCCACGTCTGTAGAGTCATCTCAAGCATCTCTGGCTCCACCTGAACCTTCATCTCAAACACCCCCCACTAATATTGAGCCCGCTACTGTCACTCCATCTGTTGAACCTCTAGAATCTGTTACCCCATCACCTCCACCAGTAGAAACAGTCCAACTTCCACCCACGGTTGAATCTACTCCATCTGGACCAGTGGAGGAAGTGGACCAGCGGTGTCAAGTGGAGGCACCAGTCGTGGTTCCAGCTATTGATCCAGAGCCTCCATGTGCTCAATCTCCACCTCCTCCAGAGGACGCTCTAGCACCTCCAATGCTCTCTTTTGAAGAAACATCTCCATCTTGTCACTGTGTGGAGCAAGCTGTTGCCCCAACTCACCCACCTCTAGCTCCACCGCCACCAACCGAGGAGTCCCCCAAGAACCCATCTGTGCCTCCTTTTGATGAGAAGGAAGTACCTGTTGTCACAACACCACCTCCACCTGTGACAGGTGAGTCTGAAACATCCTAATCTTTTGGCATTTCCAATTAGCTCTTGTGATGCTTTGAAGTGCATGCTGTGGCTAAGGACATGGAGGTTAATAGGACAAACCTTATAATGTTGCTCAGTCAGATACACAAGTATGCAGAATTAAAGTCCAAATCACATGACTCTGAGGAAATGAGAGAGATACAGCTGATGAAGCATCCAAAAAGTGTAATAATAATAATAATAAACCACTTGTCTCTAAGGTGGGATTAAGATTTGAGAATGAGCATTTCCGTCTATTGTCTGCAGGATCATTTCAGTTAACAAGAGCTGAAAGCAGCAGTTTGAAGTTTCCAAGCCTAAAATACATTACAGAGTTACAGTGTAACATCCGGAAATCTCTGAGGCAGAGCATTCAGTGGAATTGACCCGAACTGTAGCGTGTGCCAGAACACGCCACCTACCACCTCAGCAGATTTGCCTCCCAGTGAGGTTCTCCGTTTCCTTGCTTCTTACTATACTGACTCTGTGAAGAAGATCAAGCACTCATATCAGAAAAATAAGTACACAGGGACACACCATTTGTTGCTTTTCTTATTACCAATGTGTAACCATTATTTCAGACCATTATTTCTGGTAGAAGTTTCATTTCAGCGTTCTAAAGCAGTGATGTTCAAGTTATGTTTGAGGCTTTCATTTGGAAAGAGTTTCAGGCTTTTAGTAGGAGATCAAATTTAATCAGTAGATTTAACATGTTTGCAATCATTGCTTTGTTTGTTTCTTCTCAAGTGTCGGAAGACGAGTTGAGGCAGAAGCTCAAAGAGGAGATGCAGAGAAGTCTGAAGGAGGAGATCGACCAGAAGAGGCAGGAGCTACAGAGGCAGTAAGGACACAAGACTGAATGTTTTACTGAGTTTTGAATCTTGCTGTCTCATTTGTCCCTTCTGATAAGATAAAAACACAACTGTAGAAGTTTGTAGTCGATCTGTACCGATGCACACATTTCTGCTCAAGATGCCACATTAATTATTTAGTCACTAATTCTATTTAATAGGAAAACATTCGAATGTATTCATTTTTTAAGCAAAAACGCCATAAATCAATAATAAATATAATATTTAAATAGCGATAACAAAGATTTTAAAGTTAAACTGCAATCAAAACTTTGAATATCAGAGAATATATTCTTATTTTTTTTTAATCAAAGTGTTTTTATTGAGTTTTCAGAAAGCATATCATTCATACAGAAAAGCTCGAACTCAATTCCTACAACACAGTGTAAGACAAACTATACCCAGACAGAGAAAAGAGAGAAAAAATAAATAAATGGGGGGGGGGAGTTGCCAGTTATGGAGTAGACGAAAACTCATCTTCAAAATAGGAAATGAAAGGCTGCCAGACCTTAAAGAATTTCTTGGTGTTGCCCTGTATAGTAAATCTGAGATGTTCTAATTTGAGGTGTGCCATCACCTCCTCCACCCAGCGTTTATGGGATGGCAGTGTTGCCTTTATCCAATTGAATAGAATCACTCTCCTAGCCAACAATGAGGTGAATGCTATTGCCTTCCTCTGAGAGGCTGTTAGTTGCGTTTCCCTCGGTGCCACACCAAAGATGGCTGTCAGAGGCATTGGTTCCATATCTTTAGTATAAATGAATGAGAATGTTCTAAAGATGTTAGCCCAAAAGTCTTTCAGCCTGGAACAAGACCAGAACATGTGGCATAAGTTGGCTGGCACCTGTCTACATCTGGGGCAGGTCGGATCGGCCCCCTGGTACATTCTTGCCAGTTTCTCCCTTGACAAGTGGAGTCTGTGTAACACCTTGAACTGTATCAATCCGTGTCTTACACATACAGAAGCAGAGTGTACTAGATCTACAGCCCCTCCCCAGTTAGAGAATATATTCTTATTAATTAAGTATAATTATCCCAGGATATCTGCACACTTGAGCAGTTGCTGCTGATGCATTCTCAGTTGATCAGCTTATCGATTAATCAACTCTAAGTTCTTTAAAAGATGCACTTTGTGCATGTGAAGGTTGGAGGAGATGAGGGTGCAGGTTCGAGCTGAGGCGAGGGCAGCAGCTCGGGCTCGGGTGGAGGAGCAGGTGAAGAAGATTCTGGAGGCTGAGAGGGCGGCGAGCACGGAGAAGCTCACAGACACTATCATGAAAGAGCGAATGAAGACGGAAGATGAGAAGCTCATGGTGCAGCTTTATGTAAGCAAAGGAAGACACGCTTGACTCTGAATATGTGAGGAACTCTGCTGTAAATACAAAACTCTTTCCTCCTTTTAATGTGCTTCTTTTTCTTTCTTGCCGCGTTGTTGTTTCAGTGGATGGAGCTGAAGGTAGGACGATAGAGATGCATGCATGCATGCCTCACTCTCAAACAGCTGCAAATCACAGACATGAGTTGCAGCTGTAACTTTGAAAAACAGGAAAAATTGACCCTGAAAAAACCGCATGTAAATTGAGTGTCAGCCTCTACAAAATTTCAATATGACGTTTTCAGAGCTGTGCTGATATCTTCTATGAATGTTACATTATCGCAGGCTCATCAGCTGGAGGAGAAGGAGAAAGAGCTGAAGAAACGAGACGCTCTCTACAAGGAACATCTTGCAAAACTCGATACAAAGGTTAGTTAACATTTTTGAGACTTGAAGTAATTCTTATATGTTTAAAGTTCTTACAGGTTTAAAGCGAGACTATGTTTTGCTAGAGATGTGTCGAGTGGCCGGGGGGGGGAGACTGTAAACAAAAGACAACGTGTATGCCTAACTGGCTTTTTAACTAGTTTTGAAAAATTCCAGTTGTAATCTAATCTAATGTGATGTATATATTACTCCAAAATTTAGGCAACCCTCAACACACAATCAGACATCAGATCTTGATAAATTAAATGTTCAACTTGAAAATCTTTACTGACATATGGTACTGAGCAAAAGTCTTGAGTCACCCTTTATTATATTTTGCTTCTAAGGAGCCAAACTATCTTGTAACTTGTGTAATCTCAGTGTGTCCTTCAAAGTATTAAAGGTAACCAGAGACATTAGGGACAAAAGAGCGAGTTGTAGGCCGAAAAAGTATCTACAGCAAATGATCAAAATCTGAACGTCATGTAATTAAGAAATGGGGGGAAAAATCCAGCAAAGACCTGACACAGGACCTGAGTTTCATTTGGCCTTTCAGCCATCTGCTGTTCACTGAAGCCGTGTTAGAAATGGTCTCTCTGGTGGATGTCAAGAAGCTATTTTTAAGGCAGGAAAACAGGGAGAAAAAGATAAGCTGGATTAATTCAATTCAATTCAATTTTATTTATATAGCACCAAATCACAACAACAGTCATCTCAAGGCGCTTTATATTGTACAGTAGATCGTACAATAATAGATTCAGAGAAAACCCAACAACTAAAGTGGGAAGGAAAAACTCCCTTTTAACAGGAAGAAACCTCCGGCAGAACCAGGCTCAGGGAGGGGCGGGGTCATCTGCTGCGACCGGTTGGTGTGAGAGAAGGAAGACAGGATAAAAGACATGCTGTGGAAGAGAGACAGAGGTTAATAACAGATATGATCCAATGCAGAGAGGTCTGTTAATACATAGTGAGCGAGAAAGGTGACTGGAAAGGAAAAACTCAATGCATCATGGGAATCCCCGGCAGCCTACGTCTATTGCAGCATAACTAAGGGAGGATTCAGGGTCACCTGGTCCAGCCCTAACTATATGCTTTAGCAAAAAGGAAAGTTTTAAGCCTAATCTTAAAAGTAGAGATAGTGTCTGTCTCCCGAATCCAAACTGGAAGCTGGTTCCACAGAAGAGGGGCCTGAAAACTGAAGGCTCTCCCTCCCATTCTACTTTTAAATACTCTAGGAACAACAAGTAGGCCTGCAGAGCGAGAGCGAAGTGCTCTAATAGGGTGATATGGTACTACAAGGTCATTAAGATAGGATGGAGCCTGATTATTTAAGACCTTGTATGTGAGGAGCAGGATTTTGAATTCAATTCTGGATTTAACAGGAAGCCAATGAAGGGAAGCCAAAACAGGAGAAATATGCTCTCTCTTTCTAGTCCCTGTCAGGACTCTTGCTGCAGCACTTTGGATTAGCTGAAGGCTTTTCAGGGAGTTTTTTTGGACATCCTGATAATAATGAATTGCAGTCGTCCAGCCTGGAAGTAATAAATGCATGAACTAGTTTTTCAGCGTCACTCTGAGACAGGATATTTCTAATTTTAGAGATGTTGCACAAATGGAAGAAAGCAGTCTTACATATTTGTTTAATATGTGCATTGAAGGACATGTCCTGGTCAAAAATGACTCCAAGGTTCCTCACAGTGTTACTGGAGGCCAAAGTAATGCCATCGAATCTGGTTAGAGACCATATGTCTAAGATTTTCAGGGCCGAGTACAATAACCTCAGTTTTATCTGAATTAAGAAGCAGAAAGTTAGCGGCCATCCAGGTCTTTATGTCTTTCAGCTCATTATCTTTACACAAGATAATGGGCTGAAAATCAGTAGCAGCAGGTCTTATGTAGTGATGAACCCAGATTTGAATGACGATTTTGTTTTCAAGTGATTATCAATCTGTACAGCAGGGGTCAGAAGAGAGGTTCAACAGTGACTGACTGCTCTGTCATCACTTGGAGCTGCATTTCAGTCAGTGGTGTTGGGGATTTTTGTCAAAACTGATGGAATTATGAACGCAGAAAAGTACGTTCAGATTTTGATCCACCATCTAGGATCATCTGGAAAGTGACTTTTCAGCATGAAAATGATCCCAAAGGCACTGCACAAAACATGCAATGACTAACCATGACTAGCACTCATGGATTGCCCCCCCAAGAGCCCAGACCTGAACATTATTAAAGCAGTGTGGGGTCATCTTGAAAGAGAACAGAATAAAAAGAGGCCAGGATCCAAAGAAGAGCTTTGAATGTCTTTCAAGAAATTTACAGAGCGATTCCTGAGGACAGTTGTTAGAATTATACAACTTTGTTTTCCATGTATATCTGCACGTTTTGGCTATTTCCCATTTTCCTAACAAAAAAGACTTTTGCACAGTACTGCACACTGAATAATTTGTGGAGAAAGAAATGAAACAACACCAGTTAGTGGAAACCAAAATTATCAAATCGTCAATCCTTTCTGGGCTTGATGTTAAAATTATTAAGTGATCCTTTAATTTTTCAGCAGTATATCTGGAACTATTTGAAACTGTTAATTACTTTCTTCAGGTATCAAATTGCATTGTAAATGCACCCATGTGCCAATCCAAGATACAGCAGTATGCTGCGCTTTGTTTTCATTTTATTAACAGTGCCATAGGTACATGATCAAACACCTTAACAAATGTCATCACACTTTAATTCCAACATGTCTGGATCCTAATTAGAGCCTACACACATGTAGCACCACCTTTTACAGCTGACACCAGTGATAGAACCGTGAAGTTGAGCTAAAACATGTTTTCGGGGTCTTTAAATGCAATTTTGGCCACTGAGGAGCTGTCACGTCCTGAATTTCTTTTGTGGGATTTTTTTGAAGCAGTTGTGATATGTTATGTTGAGGCTAATGTGTGTGTTTTTTACCACTTTGGCAGTGTGCAGAGTTTTACAAAGTCTCTGTCGAGAGCTTCCGGAAGGGCAAAGAAGAGACTCTCAGCCGTTTTACGTAAGTCAGAGCACTTTAATTTGTTTATGTGTAGTGTCATGTAAGCCTTATTACAGCTTTTATTTGATGTAAGTTAAGTTTGAATCATAAGAATGAAGCAAATGTTATTTAATATTATTTTCTTCATCTCTCTCTCAGTCGTTTTAACACCCACCCAGTGTGTGGAGACTTGCAGAGTCAGATATTAAAATGCTACAAGGAGAACACGGGAAAGACTCTGCACTGCTCGCGCATTGCCGCTGCCTACATGCAGTGTGTGGACGAAGCCAAGAAAGTACGACCCGACTTGACTTAAACACATTATTTGATTTCATACCTCATTTGCTGTGGATCTTTATTGATCATTTTAAACCATCTCTCTCCTCTCACAGAATAAGATGAGAACAGGCGGTTAATGTGGACCGCATCCTGGCAGACTACTGCAGCCTTTCTATGTACCCAAAGAAGTGCCAGACGCATGCAGACGTTAACTAAAAGGACACTTTAGTCTGCTGCTCATCATGGGATCAAAGCAATTATATCGATGCAACGGCAAAATTAATTTTTAAGTGCTTGCTTTTTTCTTTTAAATGAAGCAAAACACAACAGACAAGCAGAACATTTGCAGACTGAGAGCCTGATTAATCGTTTTACACACGTGCCTTGAAGTTATAAAAGCTGTTTATCAGAGTGTGAACGCATGAAGGAACTACTGAGTGAGCAGAGTGTAACAACGAAGAAAAAATTAAATCCATCAGTAAACCTTGATGTGGAACATAATGGTTCACGGTTAAAGAAAATATTCGTGCGTGTGTTTGTGTCTGTGCATGTGCTGCCCCCTGCTGATTTTGAGTTCACAATTTAATAAAAATTTTATTACTGTGCTTATGAAATCCAGTTGATGCTCTCAGGGAGGTAAAGCGGCTGTTTTTCTGTGATATAGCTCATTACTTGTGGCAAAATTATGGATGCAAAGCAAAAAAAGAAAACTCATAAACACAACATCCTGAACATCGCAAATAAGATGGAGCACTGGACAGCAGAAGTGCAGGTGCATAAACAACCTACGTAGAAATGCTTATATGTGACAGTGGACATGTGATCATCGTTTTACCACAAATGGAAGATGGTCTCCTTTCTGCACAGTTACTTTTTATGGCATAAAAAAAAATCAGTATTACGAAAATAGGTTCAAGTTTCTGTCTTGGAGGTCATTTCAAGAAAATTGGTGCAGTTTCAAGAAGTCACACCCGTCAATACAATCAATCAATCAATAAATTGTCAGTCAATTTATTCGCTTTTATCACATTATACTGTTAGTTATTAAAGTAAGAAATATTTGCAAAAGAAGGGGATTTTGAACTATGTCAGCTGAACATCCATGATGTGAATCTCCTGTTCCTCCACATCCCAAAGATGCTCTGGTGACTGTGGAGGCTATTTAAATACAGTGAATCCATTACTATGTTCAAGAAACCAGTTTGAGATCATTTAAGCTTTGGGACATGTTGCATTATCCTGCTGGAAACTGGCATCAGAAGATGGGTACACTGTGGCCCCACTGAGATGGACATGGTCAACAAAAATACTCTGTGGTGGCTGTGGTGTTTAAACAATGCTCAAAGTGTGCCAATATCTGCCCCACCATTACACCTGAAGCACAAATACAAGGCGTAAAGGATGTTGTTCATGTTGTTTATGCAAAGTATCACCGTTCTTCCCTATTCTGAACTTCACAGGTCAACCTGACCCCATCTAAATGTCTGTGTAGGTTCTCACCCATCCTGATCATGGTAGTCTAATGAGCTTGGAAAGAAAGAGACTGGACTTCTCTAAGCAGTGCAGCGAGGAGTGCTCAGACTTCTACACTAGAGAAACCAACCAGCCACTCCATAAATGCATAGCACAACGTAGAAGAGCCACCTCGACTGGACATGACTCAGCTGGACATCTGCATCTAAAGGTCAAAGGTCATTATTTCGAGGATGCCAGTGCTCACTTTTTGGACAGAGAAGACAGATGGTTTGAAAGAGGAGGGAATGATCTTTGAACAAAAGAGGTGGCTTACAACACCAATTGTCTGTGATCTGCGGTGCAGTTTTGAGATCCCTTCCCAGACGCTTCAACCTCGACTCACGTGATCTCAATCGGTCACATTATAGGGTGAGGCAAGGTATCACGACGGTTACGCCCAAAACCTCTGCTGATAATGACCCACACCTTTTTCCACACCTTGGCTCATGGTCAATACTTAATCCCACTATGGATTAAGTCCCTGGGACTCTCCACCATCTCCAAACTTAAAGAAGTCCAGTAATTTCTTTCCAAACTCCTGAGACTGACCCAGCAGTATAAAAACAGGAGAGAGATGAAGTTGCTTTAATTACTTTGCACACAAAGTATATGAAGAACTGGAAATATATATTTGGTCATACACTAAATGATCTAAAAATTGATACCTGTACAGCTGAAGCGACTGATTTTGGTGTTTTCACAGCAGCTGTTTTGATACTGGTTTAGAGAACATATATAAATGCATCTAATTTAACAAACCATTGTAGTCAAATACAAAATAGCTCCTCTTCAGTCAACTACAAATTTTACATTAATGAGCAATAATAATTCAATATAAAACTAGATAAAAAGGGAAATACTTAAAAGCGTATCAGTAAGCTACTTCAAAGACATGGTTAGTTACATTTAGAAAAGCCTCTGCGTCATCAGTTTTCCAGTTTTGTGTTACTTGGATCCTAATTTTGGTTAAAACCGCAAAGCATCTAAATCAAGGCCTGGTGTTCGTGTCTGCTAAGATGTTTCTCGTGTGATCTAAGGTACACCGTGTTCTGCTTCATCTGAGGAGGAAGTGGCTGTTTGCACGTGTGCTTGGTTTCTGCGCGGTTGCAGAGACTTGTCAAGCGAAGAGTTTACATGCAAAGACTGGATAGGATGAGGAAGTTTGTGACTACATTCTGTATTGTTTGTTTTTTATGCTTAACAACCAAAGAATGCTTCATTTTCAGTTCTGAAAATGCTGCAAATGTGTTTTGAAAGTAACTCTTAACGTCTCATCCCCCTCACTGTCTTTCAAAGTGAAGCTGTGGTCTCCTCAGCAGATCTGACGTCAGCTTCTCTCATTGGCCACAGAGGAAGCGGTGGCCAACTTACTAACATTTGTCTGTGGCTTGTTGCGTTTATGCACTAGTGCAGTGTGTGCTTGTGTGTTAAACATTATGTAACTGCATTTCAGTCGCTACTGTACATCTGTGACTACTAACACTGGTCTGGATGTACTTTTTTTGTTTTTCACCTAGTAAAATGTTTATTCACTCAACTAAAAAAAAAAGATCTCATGAAAGATTAACTGACTAACTATTTAACTCATTTAACTCATCAGATTCAGAGATAATAAAACCTCTAGAGTAAAGCTCCCTCACACACACAGAAATTCAATCAGAAATCTCCAAGGAGGCGGATAAAGAGACGATCAATAATCACATCAGTAGCTATTCAAGCTTCTTGGGATCTTTCAAAATTGTAGGACAGGTTCTTCCCTTCCTGTGAATTTGGTATTTTTCTCTTGTCCCAACTTCTTGATAACCAGATTGTGTGTTCCTATAAGGCCGCAGCCTTTTTTGCGCCACAGACAATATTTTCATGGACCGGCCTTTAAGGTGTCGCAGATAAATACAACAAAATAAAACCAGTACCAGTAACAAAAAAAAAGAAGATTTTTTTCATAATACACTGGAAAAGTCCCAGGGAAACAGAGTTAACGATAAAAACGATTAAAAAAATAACAATAAAAACCCTGAAAACCATCAATTTCACACCCGAACCTCAACTCTCATGGCCTGGTACTGGTCCGTGGCCTGGGGGTTGGGGGCCGCTGCTATAAGACAAGATAAAACATAAAAGTATAAATCCACTTATGTGTTTTTATTTCGTTCAATTATACACATTTCTTAAGTCCATTTTATGTATGTATATATATGTATTTGTTTATTTGTTTATTTTGCTGTTGTTGGAGCCTAAATTGTCCTCCACTTCTGGAATGACCTTTGTCAGTATTCATCCCTACCTGCAATCATGGCTGCAAACTCTCTTTTTATTAAGGATGGATAACATTGCTAAAAGGTGTCACTCATATAATTTGTGATTCATCATTTTGGTTTGGTTCAGTGTCACAAGCTCAAATGCTACAAGCCACATTCGTCAAACTGTAGAAACACTGCAGTTTGCAACTAATAAAGGTTCAACTGAGCATTTAAATACTTGATAAAAGATGCAGTGCCAGGAACTGTTGCTATGACAACTCAATGTTAAACTGAAGATAATCAGAGTTGATCTGATGTTTTTCATTCATTCAATGTGAAGCGATGGAGCGGATTTAATTGTTTTTCTATCTGAATAACAGAGAAAAATATCAAGGTGTTTAAGAAAGTAGCATATATTTTTATTCTACTGAACAAAATTCTTTCAGTAAATTGATATAGTTGTTTATAAATATAAATGTTTAAAAATCAGTCAATAATGTCTTGCTGGTAATAGTAATACTTCCATGGGCATTTAGGAAAGCTGTACCATAGTATTGATGTACATTAAAATTTAAATGCAACTCTTATAGTGTCAGAACTGGTTTGGAAAAGGCAGTTTTTTTTAACTAATGTTGGTTTTGTAGTGTCTTCAAAAAGAAATATCTAATTGCATGTTTTTTATATTAAGACTTGAATAAAAGCACCTTTCACACAAGAAATCTCTGGCTTTGAAATCTTTCATCTTCCTGCGAAATGATGAATACATGTGGATTTCTCTGAAGGACATGGGGCCTTTGGAACTAGGGAGGTGAGTCAGGTTGTTAGGGAGCTGGCTGCAATAAAATAAAGAGAAGAAAAATGAGGTTTGTGTGTGCAAATGTGTGTGTGTGCCCAGGCAGTATCTCATTCCGCATAGAAAAGCCCACCTCTGTAACCCAATCACCCACTCAGTGTTACCAAATAATACCTCATATTACACCTACGTGAAGACGTAGCAACTGGCTGACATATTGTCTTCATCAGCCTCACATCACAACTTATCATTGAAAACATGTTTTAAAAAATTTAATATTGGTCGTCTCTTTTGCTGCTGTCATGAGAGTTGTGCGTGTGGCTGAAATTAAAAAGATGCTACAGAACTGAAGGTCTGCATGAATGTCAATTTACTTTTAATGTAAAACATAAGTATAAGTAAATATATCCATTTACGATCCCTAGGGAATATTACATGTGAGTTTTGATGGAGGTGAGTTATGTAATCCTGTAATTTTCTTTGATAGTGATTGTTACCCAATTCTCCAAATGCTCCAAATGATCATTTGGAGAATTTAAAAAAAAAAAAAAAAAAAAAAGATAGTGATTGTTACCAAGGATGTCTGAACCCTTTATACTACTCGATAAGCATAGTTGCGTAACTCTGGGTTTTTATATGTTGGGGTTTTTTTTTAACTCTTGTTACCTTGGCCACTGGCCTTAAATTGTGTTTGATGTCTGTTCATATATAATACAAATCCATTTTCAGTGCACAGAGACATACAGTAACCCCATATCGGTGCCTGTTACTCAACTATTCTTTTAATGTATTCATCCATTTCTCTTCAAAGGACATGTGGAGAGGAAAGAACATGTCAACAACCCATCTTCACCTCTGCCTGTGCTGACACCCCATATTCATCCATCCTGTCATTGTTCAATGACGCTGTCCTTTTCACCCCCGTTTATCCTTTCCACACCCACGCCACCTTCACCAGCAGCCACAGCTCACTTTGAATTTTCAGCACAAATTTTCAGCCACTTGGTGGCAGCAATAACGGATTACACTGACATATAAATGTTTGTTTGTTTTTTAACACACCCACTAGGTACGCTCCTTCTTTTACATGTGTTTGAATACTAACCTGTTTCTGAAGGTCTGAATTGTTCGAATTCTTAGCTGCTTAATGCTCGACTATTCTCAGCAGCTTCTATGGTGTGTGTAAGCGTATAAAGGAAGTTCAGCTCAGCTGAGCTTTCTTTGCATTTAACCAGTAATGAGCTGGTTAAAATTATAACAGTAAAATGCAACACTTGCAACTAAAACAAGAGATTATAAGAGATGAATACTGTCAAAAATCACACAAAGCTGTAAAATACAGATATTAATTCCAGTTAATTATGTTAATGCTAAGTGCTGCCGTTTATTTTTCATGTGGCAGCTGCCAATTTAATAATAATAATAATAATAATAATAATAATAATAATAATAATAATAGGCTTGTAAAGCACATTTTAAAACATACAGTTACAAAGTGCTTCAATGTTTGGATGAAAACACATTAAGCATAATTGTACATATTCATACATGTAAACTGAGTCTAAACACACTGTCTTTCATTCATTCCTGCACAAGCACTCCAATATAAACATCAGAAGAACAAAAGGCCACAAATAATGGAAGAAAGATTAAGGAAAAGCTAGCCTATTATAAAGTGTTGTCAGGAGACATTTACTGTTAAACAAACCATAGATTTAGCAAAGATAGGCCGAGGAAGGCTGCTCCAAAGCAGCAACAACATCACCTCTGGTTTTTAAATAAGAGCATGGAACATTTCGAAGATAATGTGTGAGGTTGGCTGCAGTTATAAGTTCTCAGTAGCTCTGCTATATATAAGCAGGAGCCTGCCCATGTAGGGCTTTATACATTATTGATACCATTTTAAAAATGTATTCTAAATTATAGTGGAACAGAGTGTAGAGTAAGGAGGACTGGGAGATTGACGTGACATGTGAGTTAAAATAATTAGAGAAAATTCAATCTAGTGTTTAGTAGAATTTCCACATTATTGAGTGTCAGCAAAGGTTTAATTTTTGCTATGTTTCTTCAAGATACTGTCAGTCATTTTTTTGAGGTTATTTAATAGAAAACAAATTATATTGTACTCATAAATATACATTGACTAGTGTGTGATTATGACTTCCAAGAAACTAATGAAATCTTATAAACTTAGAATTAATCAGGTGGAAGTACATAGGAGCAAGTGCCACTCTGTAGAAGCAACTGTGTAGCCCCCGCAAGATCTGTTTCACTGAATGAACGGGTCAAATTGAACAAACTGAACAGAACTGAGAAGAGACTATCCAAATAAAACAGGAAGTAATGATTACTGAGAGCAAGACTAAGAGATACAAGATAGACACAGAAACAGAAGAATGTGGACATAAGCCTGAGGGGACAGAATGGGGCACAAACAGCACAAACAACCTCCCATTAACTTAATGCACAGATAACTGTAACATAACCATAACACCATAACAAAAAAACAGAATGTCAACAATACTCAAGACAGAACTGTAATACAAAGACAGTCAAAACTAGACAATCCTAGTTTTGTCTAGCAACTATGTAGCAACTATGACTGACTCATTACAAAACCATGGAACCACTACATGTTTATAGCTTCCTGCTCCAGAAAAATGAAACAAAAAAGAGTTTCTGTGTCAGTGACCCAGGGACCATGACACTTACAGGAATTCCAAGAAATACAAAGTCTAAAAACAAAACCATTCTTGAGTATCAAGCAGTAGACACACACGAAGCAGACAAGCAGGACTACACACACACACAAACACACATACTGGTGACCTGTGATTAGGCAGAGGTAGTAAGAAAACACAGCAAGTAATAAGGGCATGGAAAACAAAAACAGGAAACCAAAGCAAGACACAAGAGAAAACTTGCCTTCAGAATAAAACAGGAAGTAACCAACAGACAAATAGCTAACGCCAAGCCACATACTAATACTAAACATGATGACAGAGACAGGGAAACACAGAGGGCGTGAAATGTAGCAACTATGACTGACTCATTACAAAACCATGGAACCACTACATGTTTATAGCTTCCTGCTCCAGAAAAATGAAACAAAAAAGAGTTTACTTTACAATAAACACAAGAAATGTGTCATCCATCCTCCTATTTAACCTAGTAGGTGTTATTCCAGATGGCACTAGGCTACTATGGATAGGTCTGAATCACCAGTCAATCTGACATACACTTCTTTGAACTGTGGGAGGAAGCTGGAGTACAGTGAGAGAACCCAAGCAGGCCCAGGAGGCCCAGCTGACCAGAAGGTAATTTTGTGGGACTTTCTTCAGTGATCGGCGGTCTTGTTTTGCTTTCTCCTCTCCATCTTTGCACATGACAACACGCCCAAAGTTAATCCAAATTTTGGCATCAGGTCTCCGGAGCTGTTAGAAAACATGGAATTAAGGGGTTAAATCGAGCGAGGAATACCAGTGAGTGCATTTCTAAAAATGTCACTCTCCTGCTTCAATTTCACTTCTTGTTCTTGTTTCCTAAACAAATAGAAATGCAACTGATTTTCAGAGAAGTCAGTTTATTTGGATAAACCCATAACATAAGGTGTAATGACTGGATCAGCATGCCCCGGTCATCATGACTTCATAATCTACAGGGAACCAGTTTCACTATGCCTCATGTCTCTAAAGCTGCTCTTCATTTGTAAACAGAGTGAGAGAGATAGAGCGAGAGAGAGAGAGAAGAAGGAAGAGAAACGGAGAGTGCATCAGAGCGAGGAGAGGAGAGATATTTTCAGTCTCGCTGTCTTTATAGCAGAGCTTTTCTCCGGTGAGGCGGCTGGTGAGGATTAGGGATCTACGTCGGTCAGGAGGTTGGATTGAGAGCAGGAGATGGCTGTGGGACGATACACATCCAGAGGTATTCCTTGAAATGCTGGGGCTGTTTATTCATCTCAGGATAGACGGATGGAGGAAAGTGAATGAGGTGGGAGGTAAAAGGCAGAGTGAGTAAAAACAAGTGCTTATATTGTGTAGGTGGATGCTGGATAGATGACAGCTGGATCAAAATGTGGATGTTGTTGTAGTGAGTGAGAGGGAAGAGGAGGGTTTTACAGTGAAATCAGGGTGAGAAGTGAATGTGACTCAGACCTTTCAGCCACTTCCGTTGGCATCTTCAGGATGGAAAGATCAAAGGAGGAGATGAACGAGTCATGTTGTGGTCAGCTGACTCACAACAGAGGAATGGATACTGGGAAAAGTAAGCTTGGTCATGTGGTCTGGTGTTCCAATATGCATGTGCATGAGTTTACTACGCCGGAAGAGCAATTATCCTGTTTCCCGTCAAGCCAGAGGAATGCAGAGTGAGATTCCCGGTCTGTGAGTCGTGCCCTCTCACCTGTCACCTCCATATGGATCCTATTTCATCCTTTCCCCTTCCCCCCTCGGCCAGGGAATTTCCCAGCTTGTGTGGTTCTCGTCACGGAGGAAGCTCAAGCCTGTTTTTTCTGTTAATGATAGGATACTTTATGTTGTGGTTAGTTTAACGGGGCTGTGTTCCTCTGTTTTTCACCGCACACAATTTAATTTGCCAATTTGCAGGTCAGGAATCCAGTGGAGGCCTACACTGGAAGGGAAAAAAAATTACTCAATGTGTGGTATTTTCACAGCATTCTACATTTGGCCCCAAACAACCATGGAGGAGATCAATCTATGGATTTATGTGGATGAAGTGCGCACATAGAGTAATCGCTTGTTGGTGCTGGCTAGTCCAAGGATGCTTTGTCATGCTGGGTGTGTAATGTTTGTGTAATGTGTGTGAGCTCTTTGGTAGCAGCTGCTGTCGATTTTTTATGAGGGTTTTTATCATGTGGGAACACGTTTGTAAAGCTTTCAAGACATTTCTATTCTCCCTGTTTACGTCTTTCATAAATGACTGTAAATATAAATATGAATAAAGTGCAGCTTGCCTTCGTGTGTGTGTGTTTGTGTGTGTGTGTGTGTGTGTGTGCCTGTGTTTGTGTGGAGCCCGCGTTGACTCACAGTTACAATAATGACTCTGGCAGCATGAACAGCTCATACTGACTGTAAAAAGAGAGAAAGGAAGGAGGGCTGAGCTCACAGCGGCATCTCCATCTCATAACTCCTCTGTCGCTCATCAAGCTCTCTCACACACTTACGCAGAGAGAAGACAGCCCTGAGGAGCTCAGAACCTACAGTACAATATAATACAGGACACCTCAGTACGGGACAGGAGTGGCTTTGAACCGGAGAAGCGGGTATGAAAACGTCTTCAAGGAGGAAGTCATTCACTGTGTCGCAGGTGACTGGCGGCTCGGTAAGTGTTTGTGTTTATTCCTGTGCTTATGTATTTGTTCTTTTTATTCATATATTTATTTTAATTTGCGTGTTATGAAGACACAGATATCATTTTAACATGCTGACCTTATGTCTTGTTACTGTGTTATTTTGCGTAATGGTTCTGGTTGTTACAGAAAATGACTTAGCAGTTTCATTTTCACTCAACTTTTAAAGCACAGTAAGCCACAATCTTTCACTTTTTATTTTTCCAAGCTTTAATGATTACCATCAAGTGAAAAAGCACAAGTCCATTAGGGCAATAGTTGACAATTTATCTGCACTTTCTCCGGGATGAGAACCAGCCCAGAATTTGGGAATCGTGTAAAATTTCTATCTTTGGTTTCTGTCTAGTAAACGCAAAGGCAGTGAGTATCATAAGGTCCTCTGCCTCTGAGCCACTGCTGAGAAACTCTTTCTCTCTGTTGCTCCATCATTTCTCGCAAGAAAACGGCTCAACATCCAACCTTGATGCTGAATTATTCTGGATGTTTGTCTGCTCTAAACTTTCTTCTGCTTTCATAGCTAGATATTACGCTTCTGAACATCAGGTGACCCCACCTGGATTCTGTCCTACATTGGCGGAGGTATATATTTAGCTACAGAACACTCCCTGCAAACCTCATTCTGTCATTTAAGTCCGGTGTGCAATGAAGCCTTCTTTTGTCTGTGCAGTCCCGGATCTCAGGCAAAGAAATAAAAGTCCAGAATAATTAGCAGCACAGTAGCAAGTCTTTAAAATCCCCCTGTTAGTCATCCTACCTATAGCAAATGATAGTAGTAATAGCTGTGTTTCTGTGTTATTCCTTTGCACTCTTTGTCATGCTGAGGCTCATATATATGCATGCATAATCAATGATCACCATCAATGTGTTTAAAAAAAAGCCCAGGATTTTTTTTCTTCTGACTCATCTGTCACAAGGTTGATTGCTTTAAGTCCAGGATGTAGGGTTTTTCTCTTGACGCATGACACACTTCTAAGTTTAACCCTTTCACGTGTCACGTCAGCATTTGTTAACAGGTCATTCATTTGATCGCTTCAAGCAGTATCAGAAAACTCACAGCTATGTCACACCAGTGGTTAGTACTGTGCCCTCTAAACAGGGTTTGATTGACATCACCCTCGGTCCTCAGACGGCAAAAAGTTCTGATCAGCCTGATGCTCATGTTTTGCTAATCTTAATGTAAGATTACATTAAATCTAATCTTAAAATATCTGATAATGAGCCTCTGTCTGAAACAAGCCAGAGCTTTTCTCCTTCCTCCACCTTTCCTCTGATTGGTTGGCCCCCTGTAAACAGAAGATTTTAACAGCTGCTGGGTGGGGCTTTTGTGGGAGAGGCATGCCCCTCAAGGTCTTCATATTAGCAGTATCTTCACTCTGTAACAGTCTAAAGCCTGATCTTTTGACCCCCACCAATTACCCCTACATACAATTCAATTCAATTTTATTTATATAGCACCAAATCACAACAACAGCTTTATATTGTAAGGTGGACCCTACAATAATACATACAGAGAATAATCAACCAATAAACAATCAAATGACCGGCTATGAGCAGCACTTTGGCGACAGTGGGAAGGAAAAACTCCCTTTTAACAGGAAGAAACCTCCAGCAGAACCAGGCTCAGGGAGGGACGCGGCCATCTGCTGCGACTGGTTGGGGTGAGAGAAGGAAGACAATGAAGTAATTATTATAAACTGCTATTTATTATAAGCAACCAACGTAACAGTGCGCAGACATTTTAAAAAAGATGAAGAGTTGATCTTGATGCTCAAGATGATCAAGATGATCTTTAATAATTGAGTTTATACATATATAACACAAAATAACCATGCATATTTCATCCACGAAAGAGTTAAGTATTCACAGGTTGTAACTGGGCCAGGAAGTGGATGAACTAGTCTTCATTGTTGTATTTTTAAGCAGTCAGGGATGGTTTTCCTTACCAGTTTTCTGAATCCTAAAAGACCCCTTGGGTTCCTATCATACTTCTTTCTCATTGTCTTGGAGTAATAATCTGACATGTTGGAATTTGTGTTTACTCACTGCCTTGCCTAGAGTTAGATGCGAAGATCAATAGCATTCTCAACCCAATCTGGTAAAGGTTAAGCTGCAGCAACCAGTGAGTTATCCATTCCTGGAAACAGGGTTGGGTTTAATGTTAAACCCCTGTTGGCGTACGTTTGATAGCATCTGAGCAAAAACAATGATTCAACAGGAATTTTTCAACTGTTTTCCTTTAAAACAGAGTACCTTAATGTGAAATAAATACTTTAAAAGACTGATTTAAATCAACTTTCAGTTTGATTTACGTCACTCTGAACTTTGGAATTGTCAAATTCATCAGATGCTATTTCAGGAACTGAAATATTAGATCCTCCGTGTTTATGTCACCTCCGTCCCTCATCCCTGTGCCTCACCAGCACATAACTGCAGATGTTTCTGGGGTTATGCCTTCCACTAGTAAGGATAATTGCTTGCCCTTTAACTGAACTCGCTTAAGGGTGCTGAGGATATTTCACCTGAAGCCACAGCACCTTCAGGAAGCACTTAGTAGAATGACCCCTTCACATCCTTCTTCCTCCCTGAATCAAGCAGAGTCTCCCCTGACTTATTCTCTGCATTTTAGAGTGATGTCAAAATGACTCATTCTTGCTTTATATTCTGAGACAGCAGATGATATCAGGTAAAAGGACTGGGGAAATGAAAAATGCACTGATGACTACTGTTTCTTTGGATCCTCAGTCACCACCACAGTTTGGTGACACATTGGTGAATTCATTTCCTTTGTCTTTATTCATCCATGAAATTTTTTTTTCATGATGTGGGAAGATTGCACAGAGACTAATCTTTCCCTTCATTGAAATCAAGCATTATTTTACTCTCCAGCTTTGTGTCTCTGCTTGTTGCTCCATATGTTCAGTGGGATTTGGCGAGGTGTGATGAACTTCACCCCATTTAAACTGACGTTCAAATGAAGCCATTTGAGAACGAACATGACTCAGAGCTTCATAGCTTCTGTGGTTGAAACATTATTATAAGACCTGCTAGACCTGCTGCATACCTTTATGGTGCACACTTAATTTCAGCTGTTTATTGTACTTGGTTCAGATACTGAAAACAAAGTCTTGACGCTTTACCCCATTAGAAAGCTGAATAGAGGATTGTCTCTATCCTATTGTTCTATCCCTGCCCTGTGAATGTTACCCAACCTGCTTCTGTGTAATTACTTAATCGCATCCCACATTTAAAGGAATAGTTACACATTTTGCATTTGTCAATTTTGTTTCTGAAAGACAAACCAGAACATTGATTGGCCTTCACCTCTCTTCACTGTAAAGATGAATCTATAGGGGATAGTTTGGTTTAGCACAGCTTACCATACAGAAACCAGGAGAATCAGCAAGGTTTGCACTTTCCTACTCATACAGAGATTCAAAACTCAGCCACCATGACACCACCCACTGTTTAATGGAGGCCTGTTGTAAAGCAGTTACTATCTTGGTGTTTTGAAACTAGATGCGAACTCTCTGAGAAACCATATGGTTGTCAGTAACAGCACACACTGCTTTACTATCTTTTTGACTCAAATTGGGATCGTAATTTTCCAATGCTGGGTTCAGTAAAACTTGAAATTAGCAATTGAGAACATTTGGATTTACTGTTCGTTCTATAGCCACAGGAGTCGCCCCCTGCTGGCTGTTAAAAAGAATGCCTTTGCATTATCAGCCTGAGCATAGACAGTAAAAGTGAAATTTGGTACAAACTCCACCATAAAACCTCCATCAGGGAGATCCAACATGTTTTCAGCATCATTTGTTGTTGGGCAAATTTCACAAAATCATGTAAAGAGATGGAACAGGTGTGAAAAGGAACAGTTGTTGGTGTGGATGTGGGTGTAGATATCTTTCTTTAACACTGTGAGCTATGAGGGCATTTCACATAGCACTGTACTTTCCAAGTGCATTTCTAGTTAGCCTACTCTTTGGTTTACATACAAATGAGATACTTCACTTGTTCAATTGAGAGGTGATTATTTTTAAGCTTCACACAAACCCAGTGTATGTTTTGTCTTTATTTTAAAAGGAGTCTGTTACACTCATTTCTAATTTATAATCTCTACTAGAGGAACTTTGCATGACTTTCAAAATAGGCAGTTCAAAATAATCTTTTTCTGTTCTTCTGTTTCCAGCAGTCTGCGCTTTTGGCTCAGAGGTTTTATTTGTATAAACACTCGCCTCATTATTTGAAGCTTTGTTCCTGTGTAACAGGAGCATCGACTAATACAGTGGTTTTCAAAAAAAAGAATTCTTGATTGCCCTCTTAAGGAATCAAAAAAGTTTACATCCTACGTCTTAGTTCAAGAACCACTGTCTAGATCAGGGGTGTCAAACTCAAATACACAGTGGGCCAATATTCAAAACTGGAACAAGGTCGCGGGCTAACATTAATATTTATGGAGGAAAAAATCTTCCTCCAGATTTAAGAATGAATCTTTTCTTTTGGACTCAAACAAGTTTTGCTGAAAAACTGATTATGGAACAAGCAAAGCTTAATACTAAACAATATATATATTAGCTGTATAATACCAGTAGGCCAGCTCTAATAGTAATTTGGTATGGCTTCGCGGGCCAAATGTAATTAGGCTGCGGGCCAAACCTGGCCCGCGGGCCAGAGTTTGACACCTATGGTCTAGATTATAATCAGAAATGTCCTAAAAAGCCAGATTTAATGTTCAGAAATAGCATTACTGATGTGTAAATATCGCCTGTGTTATCATTCTTTATTTTCATGCATTTCATGATGCACAGTGTGACGTTGGTCAGCAGCCTGATTCAGATTTTTTTGTTGTTTGCAGCAGAGGTCTGCACAATCAGGTAGGTGGAACACCAGGAGGCACCCAGGAGTTTCCAACCAGCTTTGCTGAGGTAGTTTCTCCAAAAACATCCCTTCGGATCCGAGCTAAATTCCTTGCACCACTTCTGTCATGGCTCTAGCCGGCTGTGTAACCACACCCTCTGGTGTTCATCTGGGAAATTAGCAACTGAACAAATACAGCCAGCTTCCGTCCTCAAACAGCAGCAGCCTTTGAGCTACACCTGCATCCACTTTGCTAAAGGAAGCTTGCCAGGCCATGAATATACAAGAATGTCCTTTTCTGTATTAAACCTATTAACAGTGTCAATCAGAAGACTTGTTGAGTAAAGAACTGCACTCAGAAACTGATTTCATTTGGTGACGTAGATGTTTGTACACAGTCTCTAGCACCATATGAAATCAGTGTTCTGGGAGGTGGACTATCAGACTCTGTACATGAATAAACTGAAATATGATGCCATGAAAGTAGGTCGTATTTGTTTGAATTGCATCCGGTTTCTACTGCCTCGCTGCTCAAAGCTGCTGACTGGCTTCTTAAGTCTTCATCAAAATTGTGCCTCAATTCTTCTGTGAACTCTTTCCCCTGATGGTAAATGTATTATTGAACTTCTGATTTTGTTAAATAAAGATAAACTTATATTTTGTGGTTATAAAGAATGTAATTTTTTTATATGGGTTTTTGTATTGTGTTTAATAAAGGTAAAGATCAATAAAGCACACACAAGCAGCTACTGCCTATGTTCTGAAAGAGATAATTATATCATTGATTAAAGTTTCAGTTGCACTCCATGTTTCTCATTTCTATGTGAAATTAGTTGAAACGACTGGTGAATGGTGTCCAAGTGAGGACTTGTTAAAGATATTTACCATTTAGATGCCTTAAAGTCATTTAACAATAATGTCTTTAATAAAGTAAAAGTTAAATTAAGGTTTCATGGATGAAATATTGGGTTTGATTCTCTTCTCTCCCTGGGCACATCTGTGTGGAGTTTGTGTTGCCTCTGATAAGAGGCAGACAACATCTGTGTGGAGTTTGAATGTTCCCTGTGTTTCCAAAGAGCAGGACTCCTCTGGGTGACAATGCTTTGTTCATACAAGGAGTCAGAGGAGAATGGCCAGACTGCTTTGGGCTGATATTACAGCAAAAGTACCTCAAATAACAACTCACCCTAGCCAAGGGGTGCAGAAGAGCATCTCCTAATCTACAACACTTCAAAAGCTTGAAGCAGATGGGCTACAGCAGCACAAGACGAGACTGGGTGCCACACCTGTTGGATCATAACAGGAAAGTGAGGTTACAGTTCACAGGGGCTCAACAAAACTGGACAATAGAAGATGAAAAAATGTTACTCTCGATTTCTGCTGCTACAATCGAATACTAAGGTCAGAATTTGGTATAAACAGCATAAAAGCATGGACTTGTCCTGGCTTGAATCAACGGTTCAGGCTGGTGGTGCTGGTGTAATGGTGTGACAAATGTTTTCTGGACACACTATAGGCCCCTTTGTATCACCTGAATATTGCTTAAATGCCAGAGCCTGCCTGAGTATTGCTGCTGTCGCAAAGCTCAGATCATTTTAAAACTGGTTTCTTGAATATGACAAGTTCATATACTTCAAATCATCAGATTTCAATCCAACAAAGTTGAGATGGGGGAGAACAGCAGATTCACAACATCTGCAGAAAATGTGTGACACTATCATATCAATGTGGACTTAAATGTCTGAGGAAAGTTTCAAGCTCAAGCTTGTTGATTCTCTCCTATGAAGAGTTAAGGGAAGACAAAAGGGGGTCAAATCAAGTAATAATAAGTTATACTTAATAAAGTGACTGTGCATTGTTCTCACAAACTGCAAGGCATGAATACAAAGATACGCTACAAGCTTTGTGCAGATGCGATGGCAACGTTTAGATGGGAATGCTGGGATTTTACTGATGATATCTGAGTCTGAGAAAAGACAAGTACCATTTTATATGCTGATGTTATATATTTCTCAGTTAGAAAAACTAAATAATATAGGCCCTGGAGCAAAAATAAGGTGTGTGTCTAAAACAACGTGCACTACAGACTTATTACCTGAATAAACTTTATTGTCAAGTGTCTAAACACAAAAAAAAGGAATTTACCTCAGGCTATCAAAAAGCCACGAGCAGTCAGAGAGGAGCTGTAAATAATAACAATCAACAATAATTATAATAATATTGACACTGACAATAAATAAGACAAATAAGATTAAAAATAAACTAAATAGAGTAAAGAGAAAATGGCAGCGTGAGTAGTGTGTACTGAGCATTACAAACCTGGTATTATCGAAGAAAAAACACTTGAAATTAAAGTAACAAAAGGGATTAGTTACTCAATTAGTCTTGCACTACTGTGCCTCTGCCTCAACTAAGCCGACCTGTTATCATTTCTCAGGAGTCATGCGTCAGAGGCACTGCAGGGCAGGCCATAACTATGTGCCATGACCATATAGAAGGTTAGTACCATAAAAATACCACTAAATCCACTTACAGTATGAAAGATGAATTTCTCTATGGCTCCACTATATTTTGCAGTCAAATACTACACTTTGTTAACTATAACATATACTTATAAGTCTTTATTATTTTTCAAATTTTGTAATATAAATCTAATATTGCATGCTGTATTATTATAATTAGTGCTTATTGGCAGAATGCAAGCAATTAAAATAATCTCCAAGTAAAAAAGAAAAAAGCATAAATCATATGAACAGTCATGAATCAAAAATAAGGGTGCGTTTGTTAAATTAAATATTATTGGACCCTGTGCCACCCTATTTCAAAAGCCATGGAAAAACCCCAGCCCATGCTAATGTCTACACTGTCTTTCCTGTGGCCCACCCTGCCCCTCCTGTGCCCTACCCCCCACATTTCAAAAACCAAGGAAACACCCCTGGTAACATCAAGGCAGCCTCTAGGATCGGACCAATGATCTGAAAGTAAGCCTGAAAAGGCGGGAACCGCTAGCTTAATGGATGATAGCTTCCAATTTGCTTTATGTTAAGAGGGTGGACTCTGATGCCCAGACGAAGAAATAATTTGGTTGCTTAAGGAAAAATGTCTTCATTTCAGTTCAGTTTAAGACGGTTTATCACGGAGAGACTAGCTGCTGTTGCTGAGGAAATCTCCTCAGAAGTTGAAAAAAGGATCCTCCAGTATCAGAAGGAGATCAGTACTCACCAACTGCTGAAGGTCACCCAGAAACCAGAGATAAGAGGACACATAGTAGGTATGAAGAACTGTCAGCTAACAAAGGAATATATGAAGTACTTACTTTTTTAATGTAAAAATGCATAATTACCACTACCACTGCTACACTGTTAACATATTTATGACTCAGCGTTACTGTACCTGTATTATAATCAATCCAGTCCCATGTAAAATATCTATATAAAACTCTGATGCTATATTTGTTGCAGTTTCTGCCACCCTCATGGCTGGATCTCACTTGAAAAGACATTTTTAATGGCAGTTACATTTTTTACCTTAATAAAGAAGGTATTTAAAAGTCACTTTGCCTTAAAGCTGACTGCGGCTGCGAGTTTGCAACAGAGATATTCTTTCTGGCCCAAAATGATTTGGTATTGTTCAGCCCTGTCTCTAGAAAATTTGTGAAATCGTAACAAAATCTTTTTTGTGTCCATCAACATAAATTGTTATATTTTAGATGAAACCATATTTTTGGAAAAGATAATCAAGAACTTTTTAATGTGTACCCCTAAACAAATAACGTATTTTTCTATCAACAAAAATGACCTGGTGTGACAGTCTGCCAACTTAATCCTCCACCACTCCTTCGACTTTTAGATGCAGACTTCCTTTGTTTTTCAAAGAGGACACGAGAGCATGAGAGCACACTGATAGAAAAATCGTGGGTTGACAAAATACTGTTGAGATATTCATGGCCAGAAACACAAATACATAGCTTATGGGCTGTCAGTATGTCACGACCTGCTGTGAGACCAAGTATTGTACATACAAATAATATTCTTTGAGATACGTTTCACAGATTATAAGCCAGTAAGTAATTACAACAGTTTAAACACCAGATCTGGCATACCCCAAATGTTATTTTACAACACTTCATTTCTATGGGGTAAAAATGGCATCCTCAGCCTTTCTAGGTATAAATAGTTACGAGTGCTAAACAAGAAGAGTTCCCAGATGGTACAGTGGACACATGTGTGACTCCTGTGATTAAAGCATCTTTCTTTCAGCTTAACGAGTGAACCGTCAGCTCATTCAAACACACGTTAAAGTCCGTTTGGCTCGACACCACCGAACAGAGGCAGCAATATAACATAGCTAACATTAACAGAGCAGTGAATCCTGCTTGTGCCGTGATATTCAGGACTGCAAACCGAGCAGCATCACTGACTTTCAGCTTGTTGTGATTGTGGATATATGACTGACTTTAATTATCCACAAAATCATCACATTCTCTGTAAGATTAAGGTCGACTATTGTATTATTATATTTTAAAGGCTTTAAAACCAAGTAAACGCTGAAAGTACAAACATCGCTAATGGCAAATAACTTTGCCGACATGTGGCCAACAGTAATGTTTTAATGTTCCTCATTATTAAACATTTGCACATAAATAAGTGACATAATATTTAGTACTTACTTTTCACAGTTTACTCTTCGGCCGCTCCGCTTCTGCCGTTTGCGGCAAAATTACCCACACCGACTGCCGCGCTATGAATTGTGGGATATGTTGGGCCACAAAGTCTACACTGCCACAGCCTTAAAATTCAGGGAAATGAAGGACACATTTGAGGGACGCATTTCGAGCAGCCTTCAAATTGGGACAGCCTTCGGCGCGCCACTGTGACGTAATCGGCCTTAAAATGCGGCCTTTAAGGCTGCACACCCTGAATTGGGATACAGCCACCATCTTTATTTTCCAGAAGGTATTTTCCCCAAACCCTGAAAAGCCTGATTTAGAAGAGAAACAGGCATAAAGCTATCAGTGGGATGGAGAGAGCATGCCCCCACAATGTTTAGACATCATGCATTTGTCCCCTCCACTAAAACCTATTAAAGAAACAGGATTTGCTGAGGAAAAACTGCTATAACCTGTCATAGTGAGATCAGGTACTGGTCTGTTTTCTTCCTGGATGGCTCTTTCACGCTTCAATTCAATTTCAATTCAATTTATTTATACAGCGCCAAATCACAACAACAGTTGCCTCAAGGCGCTTTATATTGTTAGGCAGGCCCTACAATAATACATACAGAGAAAAACCCAACAATCAAATGACCCCCGATGAGCAAGCACTTTGGCAGCACTCGGAAGGAAAAACTCCCTTTTAACAGGAAGAAATTGGCAGAACCAGTCTCAGGGTGGGGCGGCCATCTGCTGCAACCGGTTGGGGTGAGAGAAGAAAGACAGGATAAAGACATGCTGTGGAAGAGAGACACAGATTAATAACAAGTACGATTCAATGCAGAGAAGTCTATTAACACATAGTGAGTGAGAAAGGTGACTGAAAAGGAAAAACTCAGTGCATCATGGGAGTCCCCCAGCAGCCTATGCCTGTTGCAGCATAACTAAGGGAGGATTCAGGGTCACCTGATCCTGCCCTAACTGTATGCTTTAGCAAAAAGGAAAGTTTTAAGCCTAATCTTAAAAGTAGAGATAGTGTCTGTCTCCTTAATCCAAACTGGAAGCTGGTTCGATAGAAGAGGGGCCTGAAAACTACAGGCTCTCCCTCCCATTCTACTTTTAAATACTCTAGGAACAACAAGTAGGCCTGCAGAGTGAGTGCGAAGTGCTCTAATGGGGTGATATGGTACTACAAGGTCATTAAGATAACATGGGGCCTGATTATTTAAGACCTTGTATGCTTCCAAAATATGCATTCATACACACAGATGTGTGTTTTTCTGCCATAACCTTTTTTGGGGATTTTTCTCCATTTGTCTCCTCCAACCCCCCACAAAAGCGTGTCTGTAAGAAAAAGATAGGCCGACATGGACGACAGCTCTGTAACCATGAAAGGAGGTCCAGTCTGTACCAGCAGAAAACAAACCTGCCGCCAATTAAAAAGAAACAGAAGGAACTTTGCACCAGTCAGGAGGGAGAGCGCTTTGCAGTGTGGCAGCCAACTTCTACCTTTATGGTGACTCCTACTTACAAAGAACGCGTTCGCAGAGATGAAGAGCAAAACTGTAACCGGACCCTGTCTGGAAAATCCCCCAAACCAGAGAGCTGAAAAAAGAAAAAAAGCAAGTCTGTGGGCTCGGCATCATCTCTAAAAGCAGAGCTGTAGAAAAGGAAACGTGACGGAAACAGAAGTCACAGCAGCAGAGTGGAAAATGCTCCTGTGTCAGAGAGCCAGAGTAAAGCTGATGCGAGTGAAAAGCCTGCAAAATGTGCTGTGGAAAGTGAAAAGCTTTTTGGTGTGAAGCTAAACTGATAATACATCAGTGAGTCCACTCTGGTGAGAAGCATTGTTCATGCAGCAACTGTGGAAGAGAATTCAGTAAAGAGTTCAAACTTGAAAAGACACACGAGAGCTCACAAAGAGGAGCAGTGATATGTTTGTAGCACCTGCGGGGAAGAGGTGAAAACACCCAATGGAAAAGATGACCCCATTTTCAGGTCATTATGATATCTTGTCCACCCAGATCATTTGTTTTTTATTCCATTTATTTCATTCCACAATTTCGTTCTGCTGCCTGTTAGTCTTATTTGTTCTTTAAAGTTGTTCCAGTCTGTATCATAGTTCCTGTTTGCCTGTCCCAGCTGCAGCGCTTTAATTAATGAGTGCAGCTCCAGCTTCAAAATACATGAACAATATAGCAATTTTGAACTTTTAATGTGTTTCTAAGCCTTTTGCTAATCAAATCAGTTATTAATATTTAATTTAATGTCATTAGCATTCTTGTTTGGCCTGCTGTCTGAATATCTGTAATCTGCATTAGTTTAATGTTTGCACCTTTAGGCATGCATTCAAGTAGTGTATGTCAACATGGACTTTCACAGAGAGACAGACAGTATGTAAAGGATATTTCTTTGAATTTCATATAAATGTGATTTCATTTATGATTCGTTTAATAAAGGAAACCTGTTTGACTCCTTTTTTATCTTGTAGAGTTAATTTGCGAGATATCAAAGTGATTTTCAAGTTTTCTTGTACTGGGTCATTGAATCAAATCTTGGGGTACAGCAACAGAGAGGCACGAGCCTTTGGAGAAGCGAATTGTTGTAGTGACCATTGTTCTTCAGCCTGTGAACAACCATCCTGTAAAATGGTTCTTCTAAACTTATTCTCTGCTGTCAGTGATAATATACAAAACCAATCACAACGAGGCAATTAACAAATAAAGGCCTGGAAGTGGAGATAGAGACCCCGAGGCCATCACACACACACGCGCGATGTAAACATATATACGACTAAACAGTAAAAATCAGTGCAGACAGCTGTTCATCACATTGCTTTTTTGAGTCCACTTGTACATATTATTTTTAGAATGAGGTGAGAATAAAAGCTTTAATCAGCCCGCTCCTGCACCCTGTAAAGCATGAAGGTATAAATATATGTCAAAGAGGCACATTGAAGATCAGCTGATTTCTATGGGATGAAAAGTGCTGAAACTACTTATATCAGTCACTGTGATCATTGCTCCAGTGCAGAATGAACTACAGTGATGGCGGCTAAGAGGTTACTTTGCAGGATCAGAGAGGGTCTATTTAAAGATAAACATCATCAACAGAGTTATGTTGATGATGTTTATCTTTAAATTGACGTCACCATGGAGCTGAAGCTTATTGCATCTGCAGGAGCACAGAATTCTGATCGCAGATCTTCAACCACCTTTGGAAAGGTAAGACCATAAAATTGTTTTTACCTATCTTTTTTCTGTTTAATCTTCCTATATTATGCTAGATAAAGACTAAAATTACTTTCCCAACATTAATTCTTCAGTAAAGTGATTTTTTCTTTTAGTTACTAAAAAACAGTTGAGATATTTTCAGAGACTTGTCAGTTTTTTTTCAAATCAGTTGTTTTTTCTTACACTAGATAGCTTTAATTTGTAAATCTTTTTTTTTTTAAAACACTTGGTACATGTTATGTGTCTACATAGTGCAATTAAAAGGGTTTCCTTTGTGGTACTCAGGCTAGTATTTTGACTGAAGGGTGGATGTTGATACTTTAGTGGGTAAGTAAAAGAAAAAAAATGTTTGCACACAGTGCATTTTGTTAATATGTGAAAAAGTGTGTTAGGCTTTTGTTTACAGTTTCCTGATTTATTTCACCTTTGTGATTTTTGCTAATACAACTTGAAGCAGAAGAAAGGCAGCTGGTGGCACTGCATCAGAAGACAGGACATGTGGAGGGGCATGATGAGGAGAGAGAAGACGGCAGAAAGATGGAGCAGAGGTAACTGTGTATCAAGAAAGAGTACGAGAGGGCAGCTTAAAAACCGTGAGTACACAAAGACATAACACACTGCTGTGAAAAAGGCTAATCTGTCATTAGAAACATATTTTCGGTAAGTGCATTGACAAGCCTGAAAACTATTGTGCTGATAAAAAGAAGAATTCATTTAGTTATTTTAACGCCCTAAAATAGGATGATCCCAATATTAATGTTGAGAAAAGTGATTGTTTCTTACTCAGCACAATGCTTTTGGCAAATACTACAGAAATTTGAAGAGAGGTTTCTTGTTTCTTGTCAAATACTTAGTGTGTCAAATGTTTAATAACTTCTCAGCTTCCTTCAGTACTAATGGGACTGTTAATGCTGTAATGTGTTAGTCGATTTAAACGTCAGCTTTTATAAATGGAAGA
>NW_005187428.1:2276754-2313233 GCF_000239375.1 Pundamilia nyererei | reverse complement strand
TTAATGTCAAATTTACTTTTATTGTTGAAGTTTATCAGTAACATTTTTTCACAGATAGTTTTGATCAAATCATTCATTGTAAATGACTTCTGGTGTTTAAGGAAATATCTACACAGCTATGCAGAAACCCACTTTTACTAACAATCACTCCTGTATATTGTAATCTTAGATTGTGATTCTTTATCCAAGTTTATCAGATCAGATGGATAATATATGAGTAGAAAAACCTTTCTACAAAGAATAAGCCATTCCAGATGAAAATAGCAGAGCTCAGGTTTTCTACAACTACATTTCAGAAACTGAAAAACATTGTTGTCATCAAAGGAAACATTACATTTAGAAAGTTTGGGGTCCTGAGCAATGACTTTTTGGGTTCAAGTGGATGAAAACCTGTTGGAGTGTGTGCTAATGTCTATAGAAAAAGGTTTTATACAACTGGATGTGTCACTCTTTTTTCAGGACAGAGCAAATTTGATCTAATCATATTAGAAATGTTGTGTTTCACACACAGATGTTGCTACATTTACTATTTGTTCACAATCTGTGTCTGGTGATTCAGGGCTTGTGTGTGCATTTTTTTTTCTCGCGCTGACAATCCTCACTGGTCCTCTGGCCCAAGATTCTTGATTGTATTGTCTTCTGTTTATAATGTTGGTTGTGTTCTCTCCCTTTTCTTCCATCTCCCTGCCTGTGGTTATGTGAGCTCATGGAAGTTTTGGGTTGCTGGAGGGATCGTAAGTCCCTAAGTGTTCCCGCACTGGATGCTGCCACACCAGCCATCGCTAGCTTCAGCTGAGGGCCGCTTTTGGTGCGCACTATTTTACTGTAGACTAATGTGCATGAAAGGCCTCGCTTCAGTGTATTGCCCTTTCATTGTGTGTATCTGTTTGTGTCTTTCCAGGAGCTGGAAGCAGAGCACGTTTTCTCATGGGAGTGGAGTCACGGTGTGGGAAGAAGAGTGCCTGGAGTTGCCTTTTCACCTTTTGGACATTCTGTACTGCATTTTGTCACTCACCTAAGTGACTTCTTCAAAATCAGTGACTCCTCAATTGGACTATTCTGAATAAAAAAGGGTTTGTTATGCTGCTAGATGAGTTTTTATAGTTTAAATCCAATTCATCATCTATCATGATGTCCCAACGTTTCTGTTGATAGTATTACTGTAATAGCATCAGAGGATTGTCTTGTAGGTGAGACCAGCATCACTGAATAGTATTTCAAGTTTAAAAACTTTTTTTTAATGTAAAATGAAACAAAACTAAGTCTTTTGTGAATGTATTTGGATCCAAATAAAATATATCTGTGCAAATAAAATCTATTTTTGTGGAACTTTATTTTGTGAGAAGATCGTATCTGAAGCATACCTGCTAGGTCAATGAATAATGAAAATAACTTTAGTTGCTGTCTTTATGTTAGTAACAGTGCAGAAATTTGATTGCGCTGAATGGTTTTATTCTGCCTTCACAGCTAATGTTTTTATCTTGAACTATAAAAAGAACAGAGATCATCCTTCAGTTGAGATGCTCTTTTTCTAGTCATGTGGCTGAGTCACATCACTTGTGTCAGTATGATCAGAACAATAGTCACCTGATTCATGAGTATGTGCCAGTTCGAGTCAAAACGCTAATCTGAATCAAAGTGAATGTCGTGGCTCATCTTTTGAAAAATAAAGTAAAGTCAGCAAACCAAATAAGAATTTTCTTTACTTCACACATTATGAGTATTATCAACAAAGGAACAAATTGCATATGTTTTCACAGTGTTTCCAAGTACCCAGTTTTAGATTCCAAATCTACAAGTCCAAAAGACCCGTGACTTAAAAGAAAGAAACACACTGCCTTTCATACTACACTAAAGTAGTTAAGTAATAGATAAAAACTGAAAGGACAGAAAAGTTCCTGTTTTTCACTGTACTAGAGATACACTCGGGGGTCGAGGGCCATTTCCAGGTGTCCAAAACTCAATTTATTTTCAAAAGTGGTTGAAAATTCAGTCAATTCTACTGATTTTATTTGAACACAGATGTCCTGACACCATAAACGTGGATTAAGAAAAGAGAGTCCTATGTAATAATATATGTTAATATGATTAACTCTACTTAACAGTCAAATTTGTTCTGCCTGAAGACGATAAAAAACTACATTCCTGCTTTCATTCTGAAACTGTTCTGAGTATACTTAATGTTGGTAATGTTTTCTGTGGCAAGTTTTCAATTTTCCCTAAGTGTCATTTCTGATAGTGTAAAGTTTGTCAAAAATGACTCCATACAAGGTGTAGGGTCACTGGAGGTTATCTGAGCTGACCACACCCCAGACACTTTGCCAGTCCATCACAGAGCTAACATGGAGAGTCAGACAAGCGTTCACCTTTGGCCAATTTAGAATAACCAGCTAATCTAATTAGCATGTCTTTGGACTGCGTGAGTAGGCTTTCTGCCTTGCACGGAGTGGACAGTCAAACAAACAAAGCATAAATCAGTTTTGATGGATCAGAATGGATCAGTGTTGTCTTGTCCCCAGTCAATTCATACTGCAGGTTTTGTGCACCCCGCTAACTCTGATAGGCTGGTTTTCATTATCTTTCGTTATGAAACGCGGACGAGCTCAGACTGGCTCCTCCCACCTAGTCTAGCAGCGGAGCTCCGAGACGTATCCTGATTGGTCCATTTCCAAGAATCCGCCATATTCAAACTTCCGCCGTGCTGTGTCTTCTGTTGTCATCGATCTTCTGTTTTCTTTGTACGTATAGGGCCAGTTTTCATACGTTTGGTTTTTCTATCTTCCTCGCTTAGTCATAAATAATTTCGGGTATAACTCATCTCACAACGTATAGCCACGGGAAATGGAAGAAAACGAAGAATTTAGCGGAAGCACGACGGAAAACAAAAGACACAAACTTCGCAGGGTGTCATCGAGGACGTCTACGACCAGTATGATCAGCGCTGCGGAGCCCTCGCCTCAAACCTTACGGAGAAACAGCTCTAAGAAGCACGTAGCTGCGAAAAGGTGATAGCATAATTATTTATTCGACAGAACTTTTGCAATATAGTACAGTATACTACAGCAAACATTTTATCCATTACCCGGTCGGCCAACTGTGACGGGCAGGGCTGGTATTGTAACTGGCAAAAGGTGCTTTCAAGTGCACCTCGGAAGCCAACCAATCGACTGAATACACATATGTCTGCTTATCTTGTTTTAATAAAGAGATAATTAATTTAATTTTTACATGCATATGTGTGTGTGATTTAGGATTTGTACAGTTTCCTGTGCAGTAGACATCATCTTTATATTAGGGCTGTAATAATGTCATCCTCTGTAAAATACATCTTTATTTGTTGTGGGGAGGGAACAAAACTTTGTTTACAGGTTGTTCGTTTCTTTTATTGCAAATTACCATCAAAATACTACAGGTGGAGAGACGTTGTAATCAGACCTGTGCAAAAGTTTGCAAAAAGAACATTATTTGTTGTATCATTTAGGGTTGAATAATTTTTTCAAGTTGAAATTGCAATATGTGCATTTGGTAGACTGCAAAAGCTGCAGTTAGTCTACGCTTTATACAGCACATCTCATTGAGGCTTGCAACATGCACTTTCTGTGAATCTCCAAATTTTTGACCTTTTTCCTTACGTGGGAGTCATTCTCACCAAACAGAAGTGACCCAAAACAACTGCATATACACCCTCCAACAACATACATGTGGGTTAAGGTTAGCCCACATGAGTTCATGAGGTTACATCTTTTGGTCATAACATTACATTCTAAATATTAAACTGGGCTTAATTAAAAAAAACCATTCCCCAAATCATTTAAGGCTAATATTATATGTGCATTATAAACACTATATAGATGTTTATGTTATAAAACACCGTTGTTATTTGATCACCCTGCTTTATAATGCTTCGTTTTGATTAGTGTACTGTGGCTTTAATTTGATGGCCATGCACTGCACCTGTATTTGTACTTGCAGACTTTCAAAAAATGCAAACAGTATAATATCAGATACGGATTTCAAAAAATGTGATTGGCTCCAACTGTTTTTTCCCAGAAAGTGGTGACTGTTAACAATGGTTAACGTGACGTCAGTAAATCAGATCTCATGACTCTCAACAAAACTTTTACAGTACTGGTTCTACTCATTCCTCAGAGTCATGAGCACTGTTAGTGGGGTTTTGCAGTAGTGGGTGCAGCTGCCCCTTGGCCTTGACCCTGACAGAAACTGTGTAGTTTCATTGTTTTGTCGCCAAAATTGACAAGTAGCACAACAGAACCGCACAGCTCCTTAAATGGCTTTGTTGTGCCTCAGTCATCCCAGAGCACATATTTGAAACATAACTGCAACGTAAAGGGTAACAAAAATGCTTCCATGTTATACTGTAAGCCTCGCATATTGTTGCTGACCATGTTGATAAGATACCAGAAAATGAAAAGCTGCCATTGTGTAACGACCATGCTATAAATGTGTTTTCATTGTGCAAGGCCAAACATGATTTGTTTAATTTCCCACAGACCACCACTGCAGAGAGGCAGCTCCTTCACCTTCCTCACTCCTGGGACTCCGTGGGATTTCAGCCTAGTGAGTTCATGTTTGATATGCAACAGCATCATGTTTTATTACAGCGATCAGGCCCTCACACAATTATCTCTTTGTAAACTGAACAGCTCTCTTGATCCATGTCTTATATGGCTTGTATGGTTTTCCAAAACCTTTGGCTGAGAGGTTTTTGGTGATTTTATCCAGCATTAAAAATCACGAGCATCACAGTAATAACATTTAAGAAGAAAAAAATCAAGCACACAGTGTGCGTCAGCCCCCCTGGCTTTGTCCGCACCTGCACATTTTACACAGATACCAGATCAGCCAACCACCCTGCAGTGTTTTGATTCTGAAAGGGTTGAACTTTTGTACTGTCCGCACTTTGAATGCTCGGAAGTAAATGCTCTAGGAGATAAAAGGGAGTGTTACATCCAGACGGAGAAGGGAGTCGTTCTGTACCAATATACACGGGGGGGGGGACTGTGTTTTTAACATTCAAGAATGTGAAATCAGTTCTAGTAGTTCTCCATAAGGTTTGAGCCTGTAAAAGGCTAGTTCAATTTTTAGTAAAGTTGTGCTGCGGCTTATTTTTACACCTGTCACAAATAATGGAGAAATGCATACTTTTCACCCAAATAATAACACAACATGGACTCATTGTGTGTCGACAGAGAACACTGCCATGGGTAGTCTCCCGTCAAAGTCCCAATCTGAGACAGGAAACCCCCATATACGTATTGCATCTGGTCATGGGTAGCAGGATAACATTTTGGACTGTTATCGTTGTTATGTTCATATAAGAGATGCTGCTTTAAATCTGTTGTTTAAACACTCATCGGGCCTTTAAAAGTAACCGCTATCTTGTGTTTTGTTGCTGCAGAAAAGAAAGCGCAAAGAGAAGGAGGATGATACCGTCAGCCTGTCCAGCTTCGACCTCAAGGTGAGAGTCGGAAAGCCTCCTTTCTGCACCTGAATGCATCTCTACCATAAACGTTAATCCTTCTGCATGACTCGGGTTGTCATCACAGACAGCCTGAATCATGCAGGCTGAGGATAATCCTGCTATGCCTCAGACCGGCTGAGGAAATAACTGTGAAAGAGTATACAAGCAGTGCTGTGATTGTCATAAATTCAGGGTTCAGTTCAGCACATCAGCGTAGCATTTACACTATGTTTCTGTGCTGTAGAAGCAGGAGCAAAGTTCCTCTACTCGGATATTTGAAAGGAAGAGCTGAGAAAGCTGAAATTCTCCCTCAAATGTGTAGGAGAACCGTATGAAGTACAAGAAGAGATCTAACCAAGCAGACACTTTGTTCATGGATATAACTTCTCAGTGTGTGTTTCACTGGAGATCACATAGTCAGACTGTAGATCTAAGTGCAACATAAATACATCTGCACAGCAAACAGTCCTGAGACTAAACTGAAACTGTTAAGAGAGCAGATCAGTTTCATGTCATCCAGGTGTTTTACTGCTGTTGCTAAATAGAGCATTTAAGAAGATAGATGAAAGGAATATGAGTAAATTGTGTGTGAGGCTATTTAAAAATGCCAATAGCTTCAATTATAAATAAATCCTACAGTTTTAGTTTATTATAATTGTATTTTTCTTTTTTTAGGAACCCAGTAACAAGCGTGTCAGATCACTTGCCAAAGTTTCATCCCTCGTCAACTTGATATCTCCTTCAAAGAATGGAGCAGTGCGGCGCTTTGGTCAGACCATCCAGGTGAGCGCTGTGCTGTGACACTTAAAAACAACACTTACCCCGTACCATCTTCAATAACAACAGCCTTTGTTTTTTTGTAGTCAATGTCATCACGTGATACCAAGTCACCAGGGATGTCCCTCAAAGCTGGTAGCAAAGCTTCAGGTCCAACCCCCACGAAACGGAGAAACAGCACGCTGTGGTCGGAGACGCTGGACGTCCATCAGAAGAGCACGTTCTCAACAAAAGAGATCAAGAGACAAGAGGTTGTGCAGCTCAGCCTTAAGTCAGGAGCAGGATCTTAAATGTGCTGAGAGCTGAGAAAGTAACCTCTCCGGCATTTGTTTTATTCTCAGGCAATTTATGAACTGTACAGGGGAGAGCAGGACCTCATCGAAGATCTTCAACTTGCCCGAAAGGTTAGTAGAATATTTGAGTAAAAATAGAAGAATCCAACATTTCAGCTTCCTTTTTTACTCAAACTGCTGCTTTTGTGTTTAGGCGTACCACGATCCGATGCTAAAGCTTTCCATCATGACAGAGGAGGAGCTGGCTCACATCTTTGGCGACTTGGATGCATATATCCCTCTACACGAAGGTGAGCTCTCGCTAACTTGGATATAAAACTGGAAGCTGTTTGTTTTTCGCTAACAAATGTATCTCTTTTTTTCTCTCTCTTTTTTTAACATTCTGCAGAGTTATTGGTGAAGCTGACGGAGGGAACTGGCTCTGATGGAACAGTAGCACAGATCGGGCAGATAGTGATAGATTGGGTATGAATACAGTAACATTATCCTGAGAATATACACTCACCTTGATAACACAGATATCTAATCGGCCACTCACTTGGTATCAAATCAGTGCATTTAGCCCAGTAGACACGGTCAAGACGATTTTCAGAAGCACTGCATTGATCACCCAGATGTGACCACTCTGGAGAAGTTTGGAGGTCAGAAGAGAGGGCCAGACTGCTTTGAGCTCATAGGAAGCCAAAAGTAACTTAGCCATTCATTGCAGCTACAGTAAAATCTTGAAGCAGATGGTCTACAACAGCAGAAGACCACACTAGGTGCCAATCCTGTCAGCTAAGAGCAGAAAACTGATCCCAGTTCATACGACTTACCAAAATTAGACATCAGAAGATTGGAAAAATGTTGACCGGTCTGACGAGTCTCAATTTCAAAATAAAAGCATGGATCCATCCTGCCTTGTATCACCGGTTTAGGCTGGTGGTGGTGGTATAATGGTGGTGGAATATTTTTGTGGCACACTTTGGTTGCCTTAGTATCAATTGAACACTGTTTAAACACCACAGCCTACTTGAGTATTGTTGCTGACCATGGCTATCCTTTTATGACCATATGCCCATCCAGCAGGAAAACATGTCAAGTCACACCACAAAGCTCAGATCGGCTCAAATTGGATTCGTTTGACCAGGAGATTATTGTTGTGGATGTGTAGCCAACAAATATGCAGCAACTGTATGATTGTTATCATAAGTGTTTCCAGCACTTTATTAAATCTGTGCTACAAAAGAGCCCATAATTTGTACCTCATTAATTTAGCAGTGAGTGTATTTAGTGGATGTTTATCCTATAAGGCTTTGCCAAGTTAGGACATTTTAATACAAATATTATATTATAAAAATTCTTGCTAAACTCACTAAAGTTAAAATATTATTTGCTAGAATTGGTACTTATTATATCATTTTTTTAAATAGTTGGCTGTACATGACAATAATTTGTATATTTAATGTTGCATGAGTAAATTGGTTGCAGATTCTTATTTAATTTATTCTTTCACTCTAATTTTACCTTTTTTTTTAACAATAGTCTTCATATGGTGGCAGTAGAGATCACGTTTACTTTAGAACTGATGACGCTGACTGAAACTTCACAGCCTGCCATCAGCTAATATTCATATTTAAGATGCTTTTGAGGAAACTGAAAATCCTTTTAAAAAACTAATCCGACAAGCAGCCTTTGGATATTTTCTTTCTTTTCTTTTTTTTTAAAGACATGAAAAGTGCACCGTGTAAATGTTTTGCCTCCGACTGTTTTTCTCTCAGCTGCCCCGTCTGAATGCCTACAAAAACTACTGCAGCAACCAGCTTGCCGCCAAAGCCCTGCTGGACCAGAAAAAGCAGGACAGGCGGGTGCAGGATTTCCTGCAGCGCTGTTTGGAGTCACCCTTCAGCAGGAAGTTGGACCTCTGGAGCTTCCTTGACATCCCTCGTTCACGTCTGGTAAAATACCCGCTGCTGCTGCGAGAGATCCTCAGACACACTCCTCCCGATCACCCAGACGTGACCAGTCTGGAGACAGCAGTACGTTACCTGCGTGCCACATAATCTGGCAATTTGCATGTTTGTTGCAAATAAAATACACCATCATTTTATGATAACTTTTTATTATCCAGATCACTATAATCCAGGAGATCCTGTCTGATATCAACGTGAGAAAGGGGGAGTCTGAGTGCCAGTATTACATTGACAAACTGGAGTTTCTGGACGATAAGCAGCGGGACCCCCTCATAGATAAGTGTAAGACACTTCTGTGTCACGGCGAGCTGAGGAACAAGAGCGGCTCGGTAAGAATGGATGCTTCTCACTGTTACAGTATCTGCACGCCGTTCGTGTCGTTTTGAAGTTTCACGCTCTGTTACTGTGCTGCCTCAGAGGCTGCACGTGTTCCTCTTCTCTGAGCTGCTCGTTCTGACTCGGCCGGTGACGCGCAACGAGAGGAGCTGCTTCCAGGTGTATCGGCAGCCCATCCCTGTTCGAGACTTGGCCATGGAGGACCTGCAGGATGGAGAGATCCGCATGGGCGGGTCCTTCAGAGGGGCTTTCACCAATGGAGAGAAAGGTGGGTTGACTTCTGATGGCTTCAATAATAGACGGGAGTTCATATCAGTGTAAACATGAGGAGTTTTGGGGTTTTAGACCATCAGTTAGACAAAACAATTATAAGATGTCACTTTGGACGCTTTCTTTTTCTGTGCTTAATTTTTGTAGACTAAATTATTAGAAATGCATCTTTTATAGTAAAACTAATACCTTTATAACTGAAAATGTCTTAGTTGTAACTCCACAAATATTCAGGATGCATGGATGCATGAATCCAGTCAGTAGCTGCGTCTTGCTTCTTCTCTCGCCAACTTTCATTTACAAACCTCAGTCATATTCTCCTGCTAGAAGAAGGGGGGGCTTAGTAGTGGTCCACTTCCAAAGTATGCTTTTCGCTAAAATGGTGAAGCCAAGAGCAGCAATACACAGTCACACTAACCTGATATGACCCAATTACACATGTTCATCCTTACGTCAGGTTTTATCCACTTTACCAGTTTTTGATGGGAAATTTTGGACTGATATGTTAAACCACACAACATACTCCAAAAACATCCATTGATGGGCGTTCTTTATTTTTAATTGATATTCTTTTTCATAATTATTAGTGATGTTAATTAATATTTATTTAACAAAATAAATTAACTGGTCTGTAAGTTCAATAAACACTCGAGTTCTCTGGTAATATTTAATAGTTTGGGCTTTACGGGGTTAAAGCACACTGCACACCAGAGTGAACCTGCTGAGTCATGTTATAATTCACACTTGGCTTGCCACGACTGGCGGCCCTTTTTGTATTTGCTCACAAGTTGTCTGTACCATTGTGTTGACTTACTCTTTAGAAGAAACATGCAGAGGAGGTTGGGTGAGGTGGGAGATTATGGATTCTTATAGGACTGGTGTTTATAATGCTGAATGAACTGGCGAAGAAATTTTTTTTCTCTTTTGAGTGTCATTAAAAAGGATTTTCCAGAATCCTGTAGCTTCAAAGCATCAGTATTATTTTTCTGACTGCCACTTTTATTCTCTTCTTCTCTAGCTAAGAATGTTTTCCGCGTGAGCTCTCTGGATCCTTCTCACGGCCAGACCCACACACTGCATGTGAGTGACGTCTACCACAAGCAGCAGTGGCTCAACTGCCTCCGAACCGCCATGTCCCAACAGCAGGGGGCTCCAGCTAGAGTTCAGCGGGGGGAAACCATCCCAGCAAAAAGCCACTCCTTTGTGTCCTCAACCACAGTCTGTGACGAAGAGGAAAATGAGAACTGTCCTCCTCCTGTCTCTGGCCCCAAACTGAGGCCTCAGACGCTCTCCAAAACCAGACTGGACCAGAAGTTACAGGGATCACTGAAGAGGAAGGAAACTGGAGTGTAGCTATTTAGAGGGTTCCTCTTACATGTATTTGACGTGTGTTCTGTTTAGTCACATTTTTTTTATCCATCTGCACTGAAAAGGCTTCTCCAATCATCACCGTCCAAATGTTAATCCAACTGTAGCCCTTAAAAATGTGTAATTAGTTTACAAAAAAAAAAAAAAGCGTGCTATTTGCATATGTGTTTACAGCAGCTGTAAAGCAGTTTTCTGTCTTGTTGCTTTGAAAACTTTTTCAGCTTTGGTTTTTTTTTTTTTTTAAACCGTCTCTGTCTTGTGCTATGATCAGGATGTGACTGTGTGTCTATAGCACGAGCAACAAGTGTCATCTGTGCCAAGATAAGGGACCAAGAAACTGTCTACCAAGGAAACAAGGCTCAAAGTGTTTCAGATCAGTGTCAAGATAGGGAGCAGAACACGTGTGAGAGCACTGACCACAGATGTATAAAGAATTGTTTTTAAGGGGGAAGGAGGGACATCAAGAATTCATCACATATTCAGAGGAAATTTGTTAATCAAAAAGGAAAAAAATAAAACATTTAGTAAAACTGAGTTTGAGACTTTTTATTGCAGGTTACTAAGATCCTCTTGATTGTACTTTGAGTTCTCAGTCACTTCCCTTTATTGTTAACGGGGCAGTTCAACAGTGTTGCAACACTTTTAAAGCAAACAGAAGCTTAAAAAAACTAGACACTGGTTTCTTTCCAGTTAGTGTTCAAAAAACGACTCTTAGCACGTTTGTTCATGTGTTTTTGTTCAAATATATCAAACTGGAAAAGGCGAAATGTAAAAAGAAAAAGACAGGTTATGGATAAATCCTTTTGAGTTCAGAGACAAGTTTGACTTTTGTTTTATTTTAATTGCTGTGAAATGCCCATCGTAGCTCTTCAGGCCAAATCCAAAATTGAAAATGACGTCTTTACAGACCTGCAAAGCCTGATTTACATGTATGAAAATTTTACCTCGATATCTGTTGTTGCGTTTGTTTTCACTGTAAAACATACAACTGACACAGTGTGACTCTAGATAAGGTGTACGTCAATATTCAGTATTAAACAGTCATCGAAAAGAGCATCACTGCAAAACTTAAAGATGTACTCATAGCATTCAGGGAAACGCGCGTCAGTACAAAGCGTATTTCAAATGTATTGTCATAAAGAGTCAGAGAACAGCTCATCGCATTGCCAACTTCCTCTATCTCGTTAAACACCGATTCTTCACTCACTATTTAAAAACAGGAACCTGAAAGACTTTCTTAAGTTCTTTTTCATTTTTATATGCTCGAAGGATCATTGGAATTTCTGTTGATGGATGTTTTGCTTCAATTTGATTAGACGGCCACACAGCAGCTTTATCTGCACACATTTTACTTCCACTAAAACCCTTGGGGGGCCTCTTATACAGCTTTTGATCAGTAGTATTTATAGCTGATAATGTGTCACCAGCATGAGATGCTTCACCACAGCCTAACCGAAACCCTCTTCCTCAAAGATGCTTACAACTGCCAATGTTGAGCGTCATGTACTCTTTCTGGGAGAGTTATGAAAGCAGGAGTCTGCGCAAAGCTTAAGGGTAAGCTGTCACGCCTCCTTTTATTTGACTTGACCGTTGCCCTGATAACACAAGCCTACACGGCAAACACCTGCTTCCCCTTGAACACAGCTGCTGAGGTTTGGGTAAGATAAAATGGCCGGCTTGGGGAAGTGGAAAAAGTTTTGAATGCTCAGGACTAAACCTTTCATTAAATAATGACTCACTGTTAACTGTCTGCTGAAGGTAAAAGGATATCCACAGCTTTAGGGGGTCATTGTATTAATCTTTATTAAGTCGCAATTAAGAAAAACCGGTCTGACTGAACTAACACTCAAATGTTTGTTCAAATCTTTAAGCACACAGATTGAACATTAACAGTCCAGGTTGGAAAAAACTGTACAGCGAGAACAGGGGATGTGTCCTGCAACCGTTTATAACTTGCACATTTCCTCCTCCTAAAAAAAGAAAAAAATGCATCAGTTTCAGTTTATGACGCGATTCACAAGCCCTCTTCTGATCGCGCTACAACATTACAAATTGGGTTGAGGTCACAACTCTGGTTTGTTCGTTCCAAAACATGAATTTCTTCTTTTGCAACCGTTCTGCTGTCCATTCATTTGTGTGCTCCGCCGGTTTTATGTCAGGTATTGCTGCCCTTATAGTCACCATTCATTGTTCCCCCCAGTTTCAGTGCATTCATGCATCAGGAAAGCAAAGAAGCTCAAACCATGATGGTTCCTCTGCCATGCTTCCCAGTAAGTATAACGTACATATGTTCAAAGAATACCTGATGCTTTCCAGATCATCCAGTTAGCCTTTGATCTTAGGCGGCACCGTTTTGGTTTATGTTTTCTTATTTTCGTTCTATTACCTGATTATTATTTGGTATTTTCTGCTATTGCAATGTTCTCCTGTCACTTTGGCTGCTTCATCACCTTTTTCAGGACTACGTGTCTTTTTGTTGGTATAATCTTTGCAAGATGTTAGTTCCCAGGGAGAGCAGTAACACCTTATGAATGAGACATTGTGTCTTAATGCAGAATGATGGACATCCTGGACTGGGCTCTAGAATTGCTTTTGTAGTCTTTTCTGAGCTTTATGAACCTCTAAAATGGTTCTTCTGAGGTCCTGTGAAAATTGTGCTTGAGGCAAGGTTCCAACCAATTCATCTTTTGGTCACAAATTCATTCATATGCACTTTCAAACCCAGACTCTTATTCTTATTATTCAGTGTGATAAAAAAAAAAAAACCCAAACACATCTATTAATGTGTCTTGGATGAAGATCAGACCACATTTATTAATAATCAGAGTAGAAATGCAGCTGATTCTAAAGGGTTCACAAAAACTTTTCTTCTAATCCTGTCGCTTAACTTTGGAACTATCAGTTCTGGATTCAGAAGACCGTGACAGCTCACTAAACGTCATCACCATCATGCAGTTGTTGGCGTGTGTTGTTGTTGGCATCTCCAGAGTGAAGAACATGCTGGTATTGTTGAGCAGAAAGAAACCAATTTTGCAGGTTACTGTACTCTCTTAAGTTAGAGAGTAAACTTACAAAAACAAGGCACGTCCAGCCAGGAAGAAGCTGTGGTGTCACGGCGAGCTTAAAATACTCAAACTGTGGGTAAGGACATTAATTCGCATTGACACTTTGGCCCTAACTGAGCTGTCTCCAGATGCACTGAGGTTACAGTTAACGTTTTGGTTTTTCTTTTCACTTCCTGCTCACTGTTTGCATGTTTGGTTGCTAACATCTCTCCATCTCACGGCAATTGTTCTAGTTTTTCCACATTCTGGTTTTTACATCCTCCAGATGAACGTTCACATGTCATCTTTGTTGTTAGTAATATATATTTGTTTATCACTGACGACCAAACTTTCCACCAAGCAAGTTGTGACTACACCAGCTGAGTTTTTGGCTCAGTCCACAGACAACATACTTTGTATTTGTACTAATCTTTGCTGTAAAAACAGTTGGTTAAAAAAAAAAAAGAAAAAAGGAAGGATTTTACAGTGAATATTAGCTGCTTTGTACTTGTTACCCATGCTGCTCTGTAACACAAGCTCATGTTCAGTCATGCTTTAGTGCAAGTCAGGCATAATGAATGCTTTTATTGTCTGAGCGTAGGTGTAGGTTTCAGGTTCATTTCAGGCTGCTTTTCTAGTCTTCACCAGAATAAAAACCATGTTATCAGAGCGACCCTTCAGAAGGGCTGCAGAGAGGACTTTTCCTTTGTGCTTTATGGTCACATTTAATCATTCACTTTTTGTCCCACCCTAGTCTGACTGACTTAAAGGGATAGGGTGCTATTCGAACGATTGCTGTCCAACCACCTACACGTTGTTTATCTGCAGTTGTGCCATTTTGAAAGGACGTGTTTTGGTTGAGCCCATTTTAAACAGTTTTGCACATAAACCAATAAACTGCCATTAAGAAAATATTTGTCTTTCAAAAAGTTTCCATGTTAAGATACCAATGATGTACTTGAGTCTGCTATGTGACTGAAAGATGCAATCTATATACAGGGAGTGCAGAATTATTAGGCAAATGAGTATTTTGTCCACATCATCCTCTTCATGCATGTTGTCTTACTCCAAGCTGTATAGGCTCGAAAGCCTACTACCAATTAAGCATATTAGGTGATGTGCATCTCTGTAATGAGAAGGGGTGTGGTCTAATGACATCAACACCCTATATCAGGTGTGCATAATTATTAGGCAACTTCCTTTCCTTTGGCAAAATGGGTCAAAAGAAGGACTTGACAGGCTCAGAAAAGTCAAAAACAGTGAGATATCTTGCAGAGGGATGCAGCAGTCTCAAAATTGCAAAGCTTCTGAAGCGTGATCATTGAACAATCAAGCGTTTCATTCAAAATAGTCAACAGGGTCGCAAGAAGCGTGTGGAAAAACCAAGGCGCAAAATAACTGTGAACTGAGAAAAGTCAAGCGTGCAGCTGCCAAGATGCCACTTGCCACCAGTTTGGCCATATTTTAGAGCTGCAACATCACTGGAGTGCCCAAAAGCACAAGGTGTGCAATACTCAGAGACATGGCCAAGGTAAGAAAGGCTGAAAGACGACCACCACTGAACAAGACACACAAGCTGAAACGTCAAGACTGGGCCAAGAAATATCTCAAGACTGGTTTTTCTAAGGTTTTATGGACTGATGAAATGAGAGTGAGTCTTGATGGGCCAGATGGATGGGCCCGTGGCTGGATGGGTAAAGGGCAGAGAGCTCCAGTCCGACTCAGACGCCAGCAAGGTGGAGGTGGAGTACTGGTTTGGGCTGGTATCATCAAAGATGAGCTTGTGAGGCCTTTTCGGGTTGAGGATGGAGTCAAGCTCAACTCCCAGTCCTACTGCCAGTTTCTGGAAGACACCTTCTTCAAGCAGTGGTACAGGAAGAAGTCTGCATCCTTCAAGAAAAACATGATTTTCATGCAGGACAATGCTCCATCACACGCGTCCAAGTACTCCACAGCGTGGCTGGCAAGAAAGGGTATAAAAGAAGAAAAACTAATGACATGGCCTCCTTGTTCACCTGATCTGAACCCCATTGAGAACCTGTGGTCCATCATCAAATGTGAGATTTACAAGGAGGGAAAACAGTACACCTCTCTGAACAGTGTCTGGGAGGCTGTGGTTGCTGCTGCACGCAATGTTGATGGTGAACAGATCAAAACACTGACAGAATCCATGGATGGCAGGCTTTTGAGTGTCCTTGCAAAGAAAGGTGGCTATATTGGTCGCTGATTTGTTTTTGTTTTGTTTTTGAATGTCAGAAATGTATATTTGTGAATGTGGAGATGTTATATTGGTTTCACTGGTAAAAATTAATAATTGAAATGGGTATATATTTGTTTTTTGTTAAGTTGCCTAATAATTATGCACAGTAATAGTCACCTGCACACACAGATATCCCCCTAAAATAGCTAAAACTAAAAACAAACTAAAAACTACTTCCAAAAACATTCAGTTTTGATTTTAATGAGTTTTTTGGGTTCATTGAGAACATGGTTGTTGTTCAATAATACCAGATTATTCCTCAAAAATACAACCTAATAATTCTGCACTCCCTGTATAACCTTTCACAATATTAGTTCCTGAAAACACAATTTCAGATAATTTCCAGCTAAGCATTGCCAACTGGTGAAGCTTGGTTCCCAAACCCATTAGGGAACTATAGGGGTTTGTTGTTGTTTTTTTAAGTGGATGTTTTTTAAGTTGTTTTTTTCCAGTGGAACTTTCCATTCATTTCACGCAGTCTGTCAATTCCAAAGGAAATGAAGTACCTGTAAATCTAAAACAGTTTTGTGGGTGCTTAAAAAATTATTTTTTAAAAATGACGCTTGAAGTCCAATTAAAACAACACCAAGTTATTTTTAAATTCATGCTGTAGTCATCTGGTATTTATTTACACAGATTTGATAGAGGTAGAACCATCTGTATTATGTACAAATTTACATTAAAAATAAATACTTACAGAATATATACAAATTCATATTCATATGCAGTCCTAGTAATCAAACCACATGTTGCCAAAACAGTTAATGTAGTATTACAGGATATTGCAGGGTTTTAGTTTTTTTTGGTCTTCAAACTTACATTCACACATACTTGTATAGCAAGTATAGCAAGAAAATACTTGTCCTGCTCTTGACACAAGTCAAGAACAAGACAAGTATTTTCTTGTCATCTCAAACTCCACAAAGCAAACTGTGTTATATCAACACAAATTATTCCAAGAAATGTGAAATGATGAGTGGTGCTCCCAAAGCCTCTGAATACACACAGGTGCGCTCCGATACTGATACCAATTCAGGACTTGGTATGGGGGGGGGAGTACATGAAATCAAAACTACTAATAATGGATATTAAAAGGTGGAACTTGGCCTGTTGCAACAAATACACACCGGGAGTGTGCCAGACAAGTCGGCACACACCACCACAGTTCTCAAAGGACATCTAAAATATGGAAACCCCCTGTGTAAGGTTGACACTTGCTGTGCATGGCCTTAAAAGGCAAAAATTAATCTTTCGGTCTTCGCACAGAGCAGCAAATTGCTTGCCTAAATTGTGCACAACCTACCAAGGAACAAAGCCCTAAACACTAGAAGGTGCGGAGATTTTTCTCGGTATTGGGTGGAGCAAATTAGAGGAAAAGGGCATTAAAAAAAAAACAAAAAAAAAAAAACATTTGACCTAACATTCATTTGATGCAGAGGCTAAGGTTTGCCAACTACGTCAAACGTCAAGGCTAAATACTGCAGGGTTTTCTTTCCGTTTGTCAGAATAATTTGTTGCTGTAGCTATGACCTTAAAAAAAAAAAAAATCCCATTTTCAGTTTCCTTAGACAAAAAGTCATTGTATTTAACTGAAAAAAATAAAATAAAATAAAAATCTATACACCCATCTAGTTTGGGAAATGTTAAGACATCCGTGTGGTATCACTGTCAGCTCAAACATCCTGTCACATGATTTTCAGAAGAAAGGGCCACAGGAACAGCCGTTGCAACCAGCGATTAAATTTCAATGACTGGAGCCGGAATGTAAGACAGGAAGCTTATGATACGATTAGGCAAGTCCAGCCTAGAAACAACTTTATGCGCTCTTGTGCCGAGAATCCTCCTCACTGCCACCCTGCTGATCTGCTGTAAACTCAGCGGGTTATCTAAGACAAAAAAAGCCATCTCAAGTTATGTGTCACTAGTGTTCTTGATGGACTAAAATAAACAGGATGTACTCTAGGTGGATACTCACTCTCAAAGAACTTGAGGCAGAGATACGATGGGGATCCCAGAGTGGTGTAGTGAATAGGTTTCTTGTTCAGGTTATCCGTGGCGTACACATTCCCCCCAAACTCCACAAGCAACTCAATCAAATCTGTGTTTTTTGCCTTGGCTGCGTGATGAAGAGCTGTCTCGTGGAGCTTGGCAGCATTCACGTTTGCCCCTTTCAAAAAGGAAAACAAACTTCTAAGAGAGAGGAAAGCGCTGCTGATGCCCAAGGTTGTGTTTTTAATAGAAATTATAAACATCGTAATCACTTTATAAAGCAAGAAATATATTTGACACCAAATATTACAGTAAAAAAAATATATTATATACATATATCCTGGTAATGGCTGCAGGTCCTTTTCAGTAAGTCCATTACTATCAATGTTGTTTGCTGACCTTTTAAGCCTAAATGTACTATAAAAAAAACAGACTGAGCTAGCTCTCTGTACAGATAAGAGAGGAAGCTTCAGATCCAGTGGGGTATGCTTGTAGCTGCTACTACTGACAGACGTTGGAACAGTGAAACTGTGGATGGATCCACTGATACAATTATTAATAGAGGATACTGAAAGACGAGGTCCACGTTCAAAGTCTAAAGTGCTACGCATGACAATGAAGAGAAGTCAACTTCCTGTGTTTAGATGTTTAGAAATACGTGTCCTGTTTGTGGTTAAGCTGTGAAGGTAAAACTTGACTGTACAGAAAATTATTTTTCGTCTTATTCAGAAAAAGTTTAAAAATGCCGGTACCCTGCATGCCATGCCATTTTAAGTTTTAGACTGAGAGTTACATACATGCCATTAACATGTTACATGTACAAGAGATTTTATTATGGAACAAGCCATGATATCATGGTTATAATAATGCTGTCATTACTAAGTAATGCAGCATGTTTTGTTTCTGCTCTAAAAACAGCTTATTAGTCCTTTTCTTTTTTTAAAGAAGCACAGATAAGACAGCATATCACACTAAATTATCTCTAATCCATGATGACTGAATAGTACATCATAACTGTAAATTTCATTAGCCGTGGTGCGCAGAGGAAACGCCAGAGATCCTTTTCAGTGATTTGAATTCGCTTAATCTTAATATCGACAAGATATGCAGTCACACGAACCTTATTATGGACAGGCAGCCAGTCAGCTCATTTTTACAGAGAGGCAACTATACTAAAGTAATAATACATCAAGAGCAAACAAAGTAGCTGTGTGAGCTAAAAATCTGATGGTAATTTATTGGATTGATCAATCCATCAAGTTCAAAACAATCTCCAACAACACTGGCTGAAATGCAAACCCAAACCGTGACACAGCCTCCACCGTGTTTTACAGATGGTTGTAGACACTGTCATGCCTCTCTCCTGACCTCCTCTGTATATGTTCATGATTCAAACCAAAAATTACCAATTTGGAATTATCACTCCATAAGACTTGTTGCCCCCAACTTGAAAAAATTGATCACCTGAAAGGCCAGATGCATCTCTCACATCCGAAATACTATATTATGTCTGTCAAACTTTTATCTTTAGCATTTGACACAGATTCGTTTTACCCAACAATGTGCCAGTAACAAAGTCCTTAAAGATACCAAAGTTTTCAGGGCTAACTGGACACTGTTTCGTCTTTTTTACGCTTGAATGATTCATAGTGTTCAGTGATTTAAGCAAGAAAATATTCCCATAAAAAAGGTCAGACACAAGGACTGGGCTGAATATGAGTGAAAAAGCAACCAATATCCAAAGAAAAACTTTGAAAGGTCTTTGGCAAGCCTGGAGAACTATTGTTTAAGACCACTTTACAAAAAGATAGTACAAGAATATCCGCCTAATTGGCAGAAAAATATAAAGAAATAAGGAATAGCCCAAGACTTAGTCACATTAACGTATTTCATTAAACTAAAGTGTAAGAGAGAGTTGCAGTCCCAGTGGTGTTTAATGGTCTGCGAGTAAAGAATAAATATAAAAATAGAATCCAAACGCTGGCTTAATCTGTGCAAATGTGATATAAAGTCCGTAAGTACAAAGAGGTGCTCTGTTGTAGAACGACAGATTACTGCTAAAGCTACAGAACCTTAAAAATAACTGGAAAAATGTCAAGAAATAAAGTTGGATTCAATAATCTATAGTCATTATAGATTTTGTGAATCCATCAGGCAAACAAAAAAAGATATACCATAAAATAAAGTAAAAATTACAAAATTTAGACCCTCCTACTATATGAGCACACAGGTCTGATTGATGAATCTTCCACTAATGTGATGCTATTCTCAGAGAATTCAGGTTCACAGGTTAAGTTAGCATGGCGATATAACCTGGTAATAAGTGAACCACCCTGAAATTTCCCTGAAAAGCTCAAATCCTGCTTTGTGGTACAGGCTTCTGGACTCACCTGCGTTGAGGAGAACTTTGGCGCAGTCATAATGTTGCCTGGCACAGGCTACATGGAGCGGTGTCCCATAGTGGCAGTCATGGGCCTCCATGTGAGCTCCTTGATTGATCATGAGCTGAACACAATCTGAATTCCCTGATATTTACAAAAAAAACAAACACAGAAAATAACTAATTCCAGTTGTATAAACCTAAAAAGTTCTGCAGTTGAGCAAATGTTGGCGATGCAGGTAGGTACATTTGGAATTTTTGGCAGCAATAATTATTACTATTAGAAGAATTAGTCCTTTTCGGTGTCCCTCTCAATGCATTTGTAATCATGTGTAATGCCATTAAGAGAATCACAGCTGGACTTTAAGAACTTTTTTCTTATAAATATTAAGCTGAAAATAGTTGTGAAACTCAAGGTGACAGTCTGTAAGTGGTTTGTTCTGCATCCTTCCATCTTTCTACAGAGAACCTGAAGGTCGGCACAAAGACTTTTTTCCCAGGACTGCTTTCCAAATAATTTTGTCCTACATGTTCCAGTCATTCCGATCCATATGAACTATATATCTTTAACAGGTGAAGCTGTGCATGCATACGGTTATCTTTTTGACTTGGGCTGTGTGGTGTGCTATCTGAAGCTTTGGTGATTCTATGACAGATGGACCGGGAACATAGTAAATTCCACAAGAACAAAAAAATAAATAAACAAACATCTCTGTGTCACTTTTGTAGTCATTATTGTAAAACGAGTATGTCACAAACCAAGCACCAAGCCCCAGGCCCTGGATGCAGTTTCAGTCACGTAGACATTTACATCATTGCAAAGCTGCGCCCACAATCACCGTCTGTCTTAACACTGGTCAGCGAGAGTCGGCGAACCTGCTCGTCTAGTTTTTTGGTTTTTTGTTTTAAATACAATGGAGAGGATTTGTGCAGGTGGAGCTACAGCTTTAAGTACACTGATTCCCATTGTATTCACCACGGGCGCCATAAAGGTCTCTGTTACAATACAGCTGCACTGTTTCTCCACTAGAGAGACCATCTTGCCAAAAGTGTTGGCTCATCTGCCTTCACACCCAATTTGAATTCGAGTTACATCCCGTTCCTAATCCATGGGGTTTAATATAATGTCAGCCCACCCTTTGCAGCTATAACCATTCAAGTCTCCTGGGAAAGCTTTCCATAAGGTTTAGGTGTCTATGGGAACTTTTGACCATTCTTCCGGAAGTGCATTTGTGAGAGACACATGAAGCCTGGCTCACTGTCTCCACTCGAATTCTTCCCAAATGCCTTTTATCATGTTGAGGTCAGGACTCTGTACAGACCAGTCAAGTTCTTCCACGCCAAACTGGCTCATTCATGTCTTTATGGACCTTGCTTTGCGCACTGGTGCGCAGTCATGTCGCAACAGGTAGGGCCGACACCCAACTGGGGTCGAAAACCATTGCATGAAGCTCTCTACACCATGTTCTTGAGCTAATCTGAAGAACACATGAAATTTGGAGGTCTATAGCGACTGACTCTGCAGAAAGTTGCTGACCTCTGCGCACTATGCGCTTCAGCATCCGCTGACCCTGCTCTGCGATTTTTACGGGCCCTACCACTTTGTGGCTGAGTTGCTTCCACTTATTTATTATACCACTACAGTTGACTGCTGAATGTTTGGTAGCGAGGATATTTCACGATTGGACTTGTTGCACAGGTGGCATCCTATCAGGGTGCCACACTCAAATTCACTGAGCTCCTGAGAGTGACCCATTCTTTCACAAATGTTTATAGAAGCAGTCTGCATGCCTAGCTTCTTGATTTTATACACCTATGACCACGAAAGTGATTGGAACACCTGAATTCAATGATTTTGAAGGGTGACTGAATACATTTGGCAGTATAGTGTATTTTAATCAACTGACATGGCTTAAAATATGATTATGCACAATGTTGTGTTGGAAAACACACACCTCCCATGCAGGCTTCATGAAGAGGTGAGAAGGTGAACAGGGGAGGATTTACAGTTGCGCCATACTCCAGCAGCAGCTTGACGCAATCCAGACTTCCAGCTGCACACGCATCACACAGCGGCGTGCTACCATCGATGTTACGAGCGTCCACCTGAAGGACAGGGCCGTAATGACAGCACACATGCACCATGTTGAGCTACCACCTAAGCCACCAACTGTGCTTGATTCTCTAGTGATGTGCCGAAGTCAGGTAGCACCACAAAACCTCCTCACCTGTGCGCCAGCATCCAGCAGTAGTCTAACACACTGGGCCTGTCCCTGTATACAGGCCTCGTGCAGGGGGGTGATGGAGTCCACAGCCACTATGTTAACTGCGGCACCTCCCTCGATCAGCTGCTGCAACTGGAAGGCCCTGCCTTGTGCAGCAGCCTCGTGCACTGCTGACCGGTCTGTCCAGAATCCAAGGCCGTGTGCTGCAAAGATGTGAAACCAAACAAAACCTAAGAGCATCTATTCACAGTCAAGGGAAGGGGGTTGAGGGGATGTATGAGCGTTTATACTACTTCTTTCTAAAAGAAAAGCCAGAGTGTTTCTTCTCCTCATAAAACATGCAGCTCTTAATCCCATGTCAAGACAACTTTGTATAGAGTAACCCATTAAATAACATAAAGGGATGACAAATGCGCAGAAAGGAGAAGAGGTTTGGGAACATGACAAAGTGGGAGAAAGTGGTTTCTCACAACCTAAACACAAATGACACTAGTGCTCTGCACGTGTGCAGCAGGGCCCAACCCACCTGAATAGCACATGTATTTGTCTTACATGGTGTGAGGTGTGCGTTATAATGGATCCACTGCTGAACTAGTTGCACAACAGGCAGTTCAATGCCTGCTGGTTTCAGCAACGAGCTTAAAGCGCGACGTCATGCTCTCAGACGAACGTCAACCAGTTTAAGATACCATGCTGGCTTAAGGCTAGCCTTAATCAGCATCGTCAAAGAAAGATGAAAGGCAGGCAATGAAAAGCTAATAAATCTAGGATCTGCTGGCATCATCGGGATAATAACCGCCAGACTCCTTATTGAAACGGCTGTCTCGGTTACTGTTAGTCACCAACTCTAAGCTACTTACCGATTTCTCCATACAAGGACGGTCTGGCCCGTGTGATCTCCATTTCATGTTCCTGTTTTTGTCTCTCTCAGCAACGCAGATTTAGCCGAGCATGGTTTTCATTTTGAAGCAGAGCAACAAAAATCGAAAGGACTGCATTACTACGAGTACTACCACACACACCGTGCAACCCTGTGCAGAGTCTGAGCAGCTGAGGTTTCGCCTAACTAAACAACGCCGGGGAATTCTGGGATATGTAGGCGAAGGGTTATGATTATTACAGATAAATGAAAATAATAAAGGACACACACACACATTTATATATGTATATATAAATATAAATATATATTGTATATGTTGTGGTTCTTTAGTAATGCAGAATAATAGGACATATGTATTTATTTGTGTAGCACATTTTTAAAATCCATTTTGTGGATTCAAAGCATAGACTGTATATAAAAGACGGACAGAGCAATGGGTTTTGGACCTATTTTGAAGCCTTGGTATTTTTCATTTTTGGAAGCAGAAGTTGCTACTTGTGATGCAACATGAAAAAGTCCACCAAAGATGTAGACCAAATCCCAGTGTCGTGATAGAAAGTGTACTCTGGTTTTTGCCAAAAAACAAAACAAAAAACAAAGAATCCGTAAATATTTAAAATGTTGATCTATATTGTGTCAAATGTATCTTATGAGATACTTATGAGTCTTATGAGTCATTTTGAGCCAGAAAGAACATTCCTGACACATTGTAGAAGCTGCAATCATTTTTTTTTGATTGTAGCTTTTGACTGACTATAATGTAGAACACAGAGAACAAAAAACATATAATTCCTTTACCTTCTTTTTTTATACAACCCCTTCACAACTCCTGTTGACTACAGCCGATAAGCAAAGATTTAAAACAAAACAAAACACGGAAACATTGGAAATCACTTTTTGGCACAACACCGGCTGAGCACAAAAGCAATAATGCAATCAGGAACCACCAGACTTTCCCATATTTCAGATGTTTGTCATCTTAGTGTCACTGTCTGCAAATATCTCTCCACACACTGTATCCCAAAAAATGCAATTTATTGAACTGTGTCTAATGCACAAATTGTTAATATACAGTGTACTGTTCTGCCTCGGTTCCTCATCCAGGAAACTTTTGGCTGACACTGTGTCTAATCAGGGGTTTCTTAAAAGTAAGAAACAGTTTACAAACACGAGACTAATATCTGTTTACATCATAACATGACACCTGTCAATCCATTATCCTGTTGGATGACTTATAAAAATGTGTAAATTGTTTTTTGTACTAAAGTGTAAATATGTTTTGTAATCCTTTAAAAATTGGTGTATTAACATAGCGTGAATCACATCACTTCTGGAGTCAACCCCAGTTTTTCACACTTCCATGTTAGCTTCCTTTTTCAGTTTCTCTACTTTATCTAATGACTTTAACCAGCAAATAAAAAAGGTTTACATCGCTGTCAATAATGTGGTATGTAAAGAACTGTTTTTTATTCATTTGGTTATGGCATGTGCCTGTTTAGAGCTAGCTTGGCGAGCTTTAGCTAGCATGACACATTAACTCATGATGTCACTTAAGTGCTATTTTATATTTCAATTGCAACTCCTAGGTTAGATAAGGTTAAGTAAACAGGTTAACTGTGGGATGGATTCCACCCTATTTCATGATCCATGGTAACAGTGGTTATTGGTGAGTTCATTCTGGTAGCTATTTGTATGGCCACAGGACTAACCATTAGCCACCCAGTTACCACTTCCCCTCAATGGAAAGGGAAAAGTCATTTAACCAATGTTTTTAGATTTTAGTTTTTTTGTTTGTTTGTTTGTTTTTCTGGAGACACCCTCATGAAGCATTAAAAATTAAACTTCCTCTTTCAGCTTTCATCTCTCTCGATCCTATCGGATCCCCAGCATCGTCTTCTGTCACACCAACCTTCTGCGTGTCCTCGTTTGCTGTAGGCTGCTGGGTTGAGCATTAACAACTAAGCCTTGCAAATCTTTTACACAGGAGGTTGTAGTCAAGGTGCAACATGTAAGATTTTTGGCCTTAAGCATTCAAGGTTAAACAAAAATTATCAACAAAATTTGAAGAAATAAAAGATCTGACTCCAGGTGAACTGTGTTGGAAAGATTTATGACACTGCATGTCTTTCTTCAGAACGAGCTGATACACTTCTGATATCACTCTTCTTTTCTTCATCTCCATGCTGTGCATTTATTTTTTACTTTATTATTTTCTGTGAGCAAAAACGTAATTTCACTTATCAAAAGATTCTCATTTTGTTTCATCTATCCAAACAATTTTCTTCTAGAAGCATTGTTATTTGTCAATATATATTTAATATTTTTTTACTTTGTTACGGTCTGTTTTTCCAAAGTTATGGTTTCTGGCTATAGAAGCCACTTACCTTTACAGAGTGCTGTAATCAGATACCAGTCCATCTTGATCTTGGAGGTCAGCTTTTATACTGTGTTTCAAGCATTTCTTTATTTGTCATTCCACAATTAGCTTAGCTAAACAAGGTACAAGTGACAGTCATAACAAAGGCATAGCCTCTCCAATTGTGTCATTCTCCTATCCACTCACAGGCTGGGTTCATCATGAAGCTTCTGTTTGTTCCTTGTAGCATGTAGATTCCGTCATGGTTACTTACCTGGAAAAACGTGCATAGATGCTTTTCTGCACATCACTAGCCATAGCTCTGCATTTGCTGGCCGCTTTCAAGCCATTTGTCATGTCTAAGAAGACAAGCAGAACACAAAAAATAAATCAACACAAGAGAGGAAGTAAATATGACTGTTTATTTCCTGTAGAACCCTTGAATCACAAATGTTGCAACGTGGGGGAAGATTATTCTTAAAGACTTTTTTTTTAAACATTTAAACATTTGCAGTCAACAGTAGCTTGACTAGAAACTCTAAGCCCAAGATCAAGAATCACCAAAAATTCACATTTTCAATAGGGGAAAATGAGGTACAGAGACCAAAACTGTGCTTGTATCAGGCTGTAAAGAGGTATTTCTGTAGTAATGTCAGCACTACAGTAGAGATTCTGTAAGTATGAGAAGCTAGCAAGCTAGTGGTCAAAAAGAACTGTAGCTTTGGCCATTTTAACATTAGCTTCATATTTTAGCCTTGGAAGTTTCCATCTGGTTAATACAGCTTCTCTGCTTTTTATATTCAATATCTAACAATGAAGCTTTTGCAACATCTGCCTACTTCTAGGGTCTAATGTTATACTATGTAGGTTGTCATATGACACGGTGGTAAATAAAATAGAGGGCTAGGCAACCAAAGTCTTGAATGCCCACTAGCAATGAAGCCTCTGTGACAAAGTGATGCATGGCAACCAAATTGCTTTCTGTGTAAAAACCCATTTACACACTTATTTTATAGTCTGGTTATTATATTGGCTAGCAGCTCAGATCAGTCTTTGCTTATAAGTTGATCATAGGCAATATAAAAGACAGCTACTTCTGCAGCTGCAAACTGGTTAGTGAAGTCTTGTTTCGAAGCCTTTTGATGAGCATTTTTGCCATTTTGTTGTTTTGAAACCCTATGTTATGAAGAAGGGCACATCAGACTGAAATTGCATTGGCTAATGACTTGTCAATCACAAATCATTAGCTCATGACAATATTTTGGACAATATACTTTCTAGCACTTCAAATGGCAAAATTATTCATGTTTTCCCAAAATGAGAGAGTAACATAACCATGGTTGCCATTAGTTTTTCATGTACTACAAATATTTGGAAGAACCCCCCCCCGAAAACTACTAGTCCAGTGATAGTAAAACGTGGAAAAGTTTAACGCAAACCAGAAATGTAAAAGGTTCACCTTCAGAGTAAAAGCTGTTCCTCAGTGCTGCCACCAGTTTGTTTCAAAAGGCACAACTGGTTTGCAACGTGTCCGTAGACACATCTGTTACTTCCATGCAAACTGGGACAACAGCAATATGCTAACAAGGAGGATTTCTTCCAGCCAGTTGGGAAATACTCATTCTTCCCTCATGAGTGGGTGCTGCCAGAAAGTCACAGATAGAGTGGGTGAAATGTTGTCGCAAGAGCGGAGGTGAGATTGATTTTGAAAGCTTGTGATACTGTGAGGGCTGGAGGGTGTTTTGTTGGTAGGGGAGGTGGATCAAGGAGAGAGGACGGATGGCAGTGGCGTCTGCTGGCAAAATTGGTTGGAGCAATGCCTAAAACCTCTGAGGTGCTTTAACTGTCAAAGGTTTGGAGACCTAGCGAAAAACTGTAAGGAAAAGAGGAGATGTGCTCAGTGTGGTGGAGATCACAAATATGGGAAATGTGGAGATGGAGTTCAACCAAAGTGTTGTAGTTGTGGTGGGAGTCACAGTGTTGCGTATGCTGGATGTGAGAGAATGAAACAAGAAAATCATATTCAAAAAGTGAGGGTGGAGAAGAAGATCTCCTATGCTGAAGCAGTGAGGGTGATGAGAGTGAGTGAACAGGTCAACGTCAACCCAGGACAGGGTGCATCTCGGGATCAAGGAGTTACCCGGATCAACACAAATGGTGTGGTTATTGATAAGATGGCATTGGTTACATTCATTGCAGGAGTGATAAACACCACAGCTGATGTGAGATCTAAGCAGGAGAAAATTCAGCTCATTGTTAAGGCGGCAATTAACCACTTGGGGTTAGTAGGACTGACATGGGAAGAAGTGAGGAACAACCTCAATTATCAGTCAAGTCAGGAAACATGATGTTCTTTTACGTAATCGTGGTACTTGTTCTTCAATGGAATGCAAGGAGTCTGTAGGTCAATGGCCAAGAGTTGAAGCATTTCATCAAACTACTTGATGTTAAACCAGATGTCATTTGTGTACAGGAATCTTGGCTTAAATCTTCTTTGGATTTTGTGTTGTATGGTTACAAGATAATAAGAAATGACAGGGACCGTGGTGGAGGGGGAGGGTGTGCAACGTTTGTCAAACAAGACATTCCATATAGACTCCTGGGTAAAGGCAATGATTTGGAGTATGTTGCTATTGACGTTTGGTACAGGAATGAACCAAATCTTATTGTGAATTTCTACAATCCTTGCGCCAGATTGGAGCTGCCGTGTCTTCGTTCAATTGAAGGAAGTGACTGTCGTAGAGTTATTTGGTGTGGGGATTTTAATGCCCATAGCAGAGTATGGGAAGGCACACACACAGATAAAAATGGTAAGGTAATTGAGGAATTGATGGATACATGCAATTTGGTGTGCCTGAATGATGGTAGGGGGACCAGATGTAATGTTGTTAATGGAACAGAGTCAGTTTTGGATTTAACTCTAGTCTCAACTGTCCTTGCAGGAATAAGTCAGTGGACCATCAGAACAGACACTACCATAGGCAGTGACCATTATCCTGCTTTCTGTGATGTTGGAGGGAAGATACAGGTATCTCTAAGAGAGGTGCATAAGAAGTGGAGTTTTCATAGGGCTGACTGGACAAAATTTCAAAAATTATGTGAGGAAACGATTGACAAGGTTGATGAGTCTGGTAGCGTTGATCAAATGAATGATCAGTTTATTGAAGTACTTATGGTAGCCGCCAAGGCCTCAATCCCAACCAGTAAAGGTAAGGAAAGTAGGACTTTGGTGCCATGGTGGACAGAGGAATGTCGAATTGCTGTAAAGGAAAGAAACAAGGCGTTTAAATTTCTCCAAAGAAACCTTAACAAGCTCTGATTGCATACAGAAAAGCAGTGGCAGTGGTCAGAAGAACAGTGAGACAAGCAAAGCGGAGCAGTTGGAGGTTGTTCTGTTCTAAAATAGGAAGAACCACTCCAGTGGGGGAGGTCTGGGGCATGGTCAGAAGAATGGGAGGTGACCGGCGGGAATGGGATTACCCAGTTCTATCTTCAGGCCAACAGAACTTTGTAACAGCTCAGGAAAAAGTGGAGGTTATGGTGAAAACTTTTGCTAAGATTCATAGCTCTGATAACATATCAGTGTTGGGAAAAGACAGAATGTGCCAAACTAAAACACGGTATTTGGAGGATTTAGTAAGAAAGGCACACATAGACAGTAGTTTGGATGCAGTGTTTTCTCGGGAGGAAATGGTGAGAGCACTTCAAAAAACGAAGCCCACAGCCCCGGGAAAGGATCAAAATTGTTATTTAATTTTGAAGAACCTTGGTACGAAAGCGCTTAATAAACTGCTGTGTTTGGTTAACACAGTTTGGATTAAGGGTGAGCTCCCAAGTACTTGGAAGGAGGCTGTTATTGTGCCAATAAGAAAACCTGGGAAGGATCCATCTAAACCAGATAGCTACAGACCAATCCCTCTTACATCAAATGTGTGCAAGTTAATGGAACGTATGATAATGCAAGACTGTCCTTTGAGCTGGAAAGAAAAGGGGCTTTAGCCAATTACCAAAGTGGTTTCAGGACAGCTCGGAACACAACTGATGCTATTATTAGACTTGGGAATGTTGTTAGGAAAGCGCAGGCCAATAAAGAGTCTGTTTTGGCAGTGTTTTTGACATAGAAAAGGCATATGATATGTTGTGGAGGGATGGGCTTTTAATCAAGTTGCATAAGTTGGGTATTGGTGGCAGGACATTCAATTGGATACAAGACTTTTTATCTGGTACGAAGATCCAAGTGCGAATTGGGTCTACAATTTCTAGTCAGTGCACGGTTGAGAATGGAACGCCACAGGGCAGTGCGATTAGTCCCCTGCTTTTTGTTATAATGATCAATGATGTTTTTTCTGATGTTCCTGAGGGAACATCAGAAAAAACTGTTCCTGAGGGATGTTCCTGGCCAAGAGGCGACAACAGTCGCCTCTTGGCCAGGACTCCCTTGAAAAAGAGGTTTTTAATCTCAATGGGATTTTTTTCCTGGTTAAATAAAGGTTAAAAAAAAAATTTTAAAATTAGGAGGTCTTTGTTTGCTAATGATGGTATGTTATGGAAAAAAAGGAAGAAATATTGAGCACCTAGTGGGCAAGGTTCAGGAGGCTGTTGGTGGTTGAGTGGGGATTTGACTGGGGATTCAGGTTTTCAGTGGAAAAAACAAAAATGATGTTCTTTACCAAAAGAAAAGTGAGTGAGACTTTGACATTGAAACTGTATGACAAGGTAATTGGGAAAGTGAGCTCTTTTAAGTACTTAGGTGTTGTGTTTGATTCAAGACTGATATGAAGGGAGGGAGCATATTAACCAGATTGAAACCAAATGCAAAAAAGTTATTAATGTTATGAGGCGTGTAGCTGGGAGGGGTTGGGGAGCGAGCTCTTCTGCTTTGAAAAGACTTTACCAGGCATTAATTAGATCGGTCTTCGATTATGGGTGTTCAGCAGCTCCTTCTGTGTTGAGATGTTTGGATGTTCTGCAATCGGAAGCCCTTGGAGTGTGCTGTGGAGCTTTTAAAACGTCTCCAGTCAGTGCCCTACAGGTGGAGATGGGAGAAATGCCCCTAGATCTTAGGAGGACGCAAGTGTCTGTGAATTACTGGGTTCATCTTGGTGGTCATGGTGACGCACATCCCACAAAGGAGGTACTTTTGGAATTCTGGGAGTATGGAAGAAGTCAGAAGGATCATTTTGGAAAGGTGGGGAATCAGTGGGCTAAGGAGTGTCAAGTGTATGAACTTAAAATATGTCCTGCAGGAGTGTTCCCTGTGGTTCCTTCATGGTTACTGGAGACCCCTCCTGTGCACTGGTACTTGCTGGATCTGAAGAGAAAATTGAAAGGAAGAGTCGATGTTGTTTCAGCATTTCATTTTCACAGCTTGAATGAATACCCTGAGTGTATTCATGTGTTCACGGATGATGCTAAAAGTCCAGATACAGGAATTACAGGGTTTGGAATAGCAGTTCCGTCAAAAAATATTGAAATAAACAGACGCACTCCGGATGGACTGGCAGTGTACACGGTTGAAATGGTAGCAATTTTGGTAGCATTGAAATGGGTAGAGTGTTCAAAAATCAGGCAGGTGGTAGTGTGTTCTGACTCGGCAGCTGTTCTTTCAAGTCTACAATCATTTTGTTCGAAGACAAGGTAGGGTATGCTGTATACTATTCTGGAGACTATAAGCAGAATAAGGTGTTGTGGTGGCAATATTCAGTTTCTTTGGGTGCCAGCTCATGTAGGAATCAGTGGAAATGAAAAGGTGGATAGGTTGGCAAAAGGAGCGTTGACTAACTAGGACTGAGATGGAAATTAAAAGCAGCGGATCTGAAGCAAAAGGTATTGTTTGGAGGCAGATGATGGGAGAACATCAGACAGGGCTTTGTGGAGTGTGCCAGGAGGAGGAGGAGATGGTAGAGCATGTAATACTGCGGTGCAAGGGTTATGATGTGGAGAGGAAAGTTCTGCAGAATAGATTGAAGGAGCGGGAAATTGAGGAATTTAATCTGTGTGTTGGAGGGTAGTAGGGCACAGGTGAGGGAACTGGTGGGGTTTCTGAAGGATATAGGTGTTTATGAAAGAGTGTAGGGTCTTTTTTTTGGTTTTGTATTGTTTTTTTGGATACAGATTGTAAGCTGTAAGTCTGACCCATACTCCGGAACAGTAGGAGGCGGTAATGCTCCTTTACGTTGGTTGCCAACCGCTGTTAAACACAAAGAGGAAGAAGTCACAGATAGGCCTCTAGGCCTGTGTGCATACTTGATTGGCGTCGCATCCACTGTCACAAGCCACAACTTCTGCCAGTGCTGCATATCTCAATTTTTGCAACCTGGCATGTTGTGTTGCTGCAACCAAAGGTTGGCTGAAGACACAGCTGTAAAGCCGTATCAGTGTTTAACACTGTTTTTTAATTCTATATCAGAACAGAAGCTCAGAGATTTACAGATTATACAGAGGGAGATGTTGCAATGGTCAGATGTGAGAAGTCAGAATTTCTGAGTTCCCAACCAAAATTTGAACCTGACGTTAACAATCCAACATGGTAGCATGGGCCATAAACAGTAGCAAAACTGTAAAACCAGGCTCTATCCATGCATCAGTGTTTTTAAGTAAAAAGTAATAATATAATGGATTGGATTTATATAGCGCTTTTCAAGGCACCCAAAGCACTTTACAATGCCACTATTCATTCACACACTGGTGGAGTCTGCCCCAGGGTAGCCACAGCTGCCCTGGGGCAGACTGACAGAAGCGAGGCTGCCATATCGCGCCATCGGCCCCTCTGGCCAACACCAGTAGGCGGTAGGGTAAAGTGTCTTGCCCAAGGACACAACGACCAGGACAGAGAGCCCGGGGATCAAACCGACGACCTTCCGGTTACTGAGCCACGGTCGCCCATAAGTAAGTATTATGCCATATTTATTGTGATATCTGGAAAAATAAATACTGTTTTTTTTTCTCACTTTTTCTGGAATACGCTAACTCAGGATTGATGCCATTCCAGAGTTCCGACATCTAAGATCCAAGTTATTTGGAATAGTCTAAGTCTTTTTGGAACCACAGCTATCACCCCAGGTGGCCATTAAAAAGAATGCAGGTTCGAAGCACGTCTGCACAGGCTTGACTCTTCAAACTAGGAAGCTGTGTCTTTGTCCAGTATGCAGAAAGGCTATTTCGAGATAAAGGAACATATCAAATATTTGTTTTTGTTCAGCTCACAGTGTTAACTTGCACTGCACATGCTCTTAGCATAATGAGAGGAACAAACAGATGTGCAGAGGAACTAGGCTGTCATGTGTCTCAAAGGGTGAACTATGGACTTAGAGCAATGTCCCACTCCATGTAAAAAAAAAAATCACAATGAAGTAGGTACTCAAACCAGGTTATTAGTTAGGTGCTGTAACCTTTGATAGCGATATAGGCGAAGCTGCCCACCATAACATAGCAGTCTATACAGAGAAAACCTTTTAAATAGACTCATGCAGAACACAACACCCCCCCCCCCCCGTTATTTTCTTTTTTTACTAAACAGCAAGCTGCACATTTCCACTAGTTTTTATAGCGATTAGTTAAGTTACCGTGAGTTTGCCTGTGCATTTGGTAAACAGGATTTTCCAGGAAACCAAATTTCATGGGAACGTGCTAAAGACGTGTTAGCACTAATCTCCATAACTCCCCCCGCACCTCCCGTAGTTTATCTAAACCGTGTTACGGTGTTCAATCAGTCATATAACCCATCAAACCAGTTGATAACGAGTTAGCGTTCAAATATAACCCCACGGTGTTAGCTTGTTTGTTGTTATAAATCAGTATTTCTTCGCGAGGAGGAGGGAAAGGGACAGGAAAAAACGGACACGCACACACACAGGAGAAGTGAGCCGCAGGCGCAAACTAGCTTCTGCAGCTGCCTTGCGAACACAGTTCGGTGTAGACTTTCAAGATGGATGCTTCGCCTCGATAGGTTTCTGTTTCCTTTTTGAAACCGACGACAGTAACACCGAGTCCCCACGCGAGGAGGCATGTGGAAGACTGAGGGGCTTTCATGAGTAAACAGACGCGTTGTTTATGAAACGATAAACGTGAAGCTACGTGGATATTTTTGCTTCTACGTGCTGTGGACAAACAGCTATTTTCTAACTTCCTGGTTTTCGTGTTAATATGTCTATTGAAACGGCGGCGACAGGAGCTCGAGTGACTTTGAAAGGTTTATCTGACGTGGGATACATGGGATCTAATTACCGAGTTGTGATGTTTGAATCCGGGGAGAGCAGTTTTCAGCGAAAGGAAAAGGGAGGCCGACAGATTTCATAAGCAATGGAAAGTGGGAATGGTGGTGCCTCGAGTAAAGGTGATGAGCCCTTTTCCCCCACCAGCACCACTTATACGACTTTCACTTCAAGATTTTAAAAAAAAAAGTCTTGTGGTGGGAGATTTTTCTCCTGCTTTACTCGACACCTGCTAATGTTATGTGTTAAAACTGAAAATAAATGCGTAGATAAGGATATCCAATGGGGACAGCCTGTTCCAGGATTGAGAAACAGCTCGGAGAGTTTTTTCCCCTTGGTTGAAATCCAATCCGCAGCTGCCTGTAATTTTCCAGTCTCTCGTGGATTTTGCGCTCATGTTTGCATTCTGTCCACTTTCTTTAGGTGTCTTGATACCTGTGCCAGACTCTTCTGACATCTTTAAAAACAGTATCTTGGCTCCACTTCAACGTGCATACTTGTATGATGAGTCGAAGCAGTGTTTCAGATACAAGTCTGCTGTTTTGGTAAAGAATCCAACTTTGGAAGAAAAGGTTAGTCTAAGTCTTTCCCCAGCATTTAAGTAGATTTTTATATAGCCCCAGTATAACCACATTTAAATAACACGTGGTCGTGGTCGTCTCTTTTATACATATAATATTGAAGATTTCCCCTCTTTTGAGCTCGTAAGAAATCCCACAAGGGTAAAATTTCTCATGCCTGAAACAGGAACTGCTCTTACATGAAGCACAGCCTTTATTCTGATTTCCTTATTTCTTTTTTTAAAAATTTGTTTTGTATCAGTACAATGCCTTCCGAGCAAAAAGGAGAGACGCTGGGTATTCAGACGAGGATCTAGAGGAGTCCTATGGCTTTTTGCTCTTTGACGATGTCAACAAGGTACAGACTGGAGGTCACAGACACAGCTGAGAAAACGCACACAATCAACCGAATCCTCATACCATGCTCCTTTTTTGTTTTGTTTTAAAGGCTAACGCACTCCGAGAAACCGGTGTGCTCACTGGAAATAGCACATGTACAACTCTGGGAGATCCTTCTAAAGGTATATATATATATATATACATGTATTTTTTATCCTCCACCCTGTCCTTCCCTCCCTCAGTCTGAGCCTGATATCATATGATATCTATGTGTTAAAACTCAACGTTAAAATCTTATTCTAATAAATTCCTTAGCTGTAAACCTATAACAATACTAATAAGCAGGCTTTTACCTTAAAGGCCAGATATAAGTTGTCCTTCATGTTTGCAGATCAAGCTAAAGAATAGTCCATGTTGTTTGTCCAGTGCTGCTTTGTTTTGAAAGTGAAAGCAAATTAAAGCCCCGAATGTATACAAATGAAAGTGAAAGAATGTGTGAAACAGAAACTATACATTACATGAGGTTTTCGGGATATTGATGTTTAAGGAAGACTGTGGCATTTCTTTCTGTTTTGCACTGCGAGTTGTATTCTTGTTAGCTCTGTTTAGCCTTAAAACTCCCAGTTTAAAATGCTGCTGGGACACCCACGGTGTCCGTACTTATCAAGAGCAAACTTTGGTCAAAGTCAGTTTTTAAGGAGCTGTTTTGCAGTGAACTGTAAGAGAAAATGGCACCGGCTTGACACTTTAAAACAACAGCTTCAGTGTGTCACATGTTATCGACTCAGCCAGTGTTTTTTTTTTTTTTTTTTGCTGCACATCCTGTGCAGACTTGCAGTTGTGCAATAGGTTTTTTTTCATGACCTTTCTCTCATAAATGTTGTAATTCTCGACATGTTTGTTACTTGACATTCCTAATTAAAAAAGTCCAAAAAGTACAAGACGGAACAGACTTCTTAGACTAGTTTGTGGCTGTCTACCTCGCCTTATAACTTGCTCTTGAGTATGTCACTATTTTTCAAGCATTTTCTATGAAGTTTTCTTTTCTTTTTCAAAACTGACTCAGTTACTTGTACCATAAGCAGGAAAACGCATGTTATTGCATTTTAACTATGTAACTAGATTTGATTTTATTCTAAACTGATAAATGTTACCGTTATGGTCTGTTGAAATTTAGTGTTTACTGCAGTACCTAAGGTAATTCAGTCAGACTGTTGCTCAATGAGGTGTGTTCTTGGAAGTGTGAGACATTCATTTTCCTAGGTGTGGTTGTATTACTCTGGGAGTGACAGACAGCGACTTCAGAGTTATGACTTCACCATGATAGTTGTCTATGAAGTCCTATTACAAATAATTGAACCTCACTGTGTTTATTTTTGACTGAAAATATATTAAGTTTAAATTTTCTGTGTATTTAAAGGTGTTTACATATCGATGTACTCTGATTGTTTGGATCTGAATCGTTGGTATCATGGGAAATCTGGTTACATCGCCATCATCAGGCTGACAAAGGTACTGAAAAAGTAAATGGATGTTTCTAGAAGGATTGTTCCTGCTGTTATAAACACAAAAATGTTGTTATTCTCTGTTATTAACAGGGTAAAGTTAAAAGGGTTTCAGAAAACTATACCCAGAATTTCACAGCACCCACTGTGGGGTTGGACTGCCATGTGTCCGAACAGTTCCCTTCAGTATCTGCACAAACCAGCTCCTTCCTTGCATTTGAGAGAACCCAGGTAAACAAGTTTCTGTGTG
>NW_005187428.1:2266154-2275154 GCF_000239375.1 Pundamilia nyererei | reverse complement strand
TCTATCTATCTATCTATCTATCTATCTATCTATCTATCTATCTATCTATCTATCTATCTATCTATCTATCTATCTATCTATCTATCTATCTCACACTGAAGGATATATATTATATATTATATTTATATATTATATTTTTATATTATATTTTATATTTATCAGCATCAAGTCAATTAAACTATTGATCTGGGTTGTTAATCAGTTTCAGCTGCTTAGGCGTTAATGAAATCAACCACAGGTGCACTAGAGGGGCAACTACGAGACAATCTGCAAAGAGGAATGGTTTTACACATGGAGGCCACTGATGTTTTTCCCTCCTCATCTTTTCTGACTGTTTTTTTTTTTCTTTTTTTTTCTTTTTTTTTGGGTTAGGATAGGTCAATGGCACTACTGGCAGCATGAGGTGATACTTGGATCCCACAGTAGTTGCACAAGTAGTCCAGCTCTTTCAGGATGGCACATCAATACATGCCATTACCATTTGCTTTTTCCTCCAGCACAATCCCAAGAAGGCCCGAATTTTCTCTAGTGGGCCTTGTGCTCACAGTGTTGGTATTCTATGCCAATTGGGCTCACCAATTGGCATTTTCCATAGTGCAGGACAATGCCTGGCCTCGTGCCAAAAGTATGTGGACAGTTTTTGGAGATGAAGGAATTGATACCATTAGGTGGCCCACAGGGTCGCCTGACCTAAGTCTAATAGAACAACATTTCGGAGCATTTTGTTTCGGTCGATCCAAAGCTGCCGGGTTGCACCTCAGACCGTCAAAGAACTCAATGATGCCTTGGTCAAGATCTGGGAGGACATCCTCCAAGATACCACCCATCTTCTCATTAGTAGCATGCCCCAACATTGTCAGGCATGCAAGGGTGTGGGGGTCATACAATGTATAGAGTGTGTTGCATCAGTTTTTCACTTTTGGGGGCGTCTTTGAATTTAGCAGTCTGTTGGTTGATAATTTTCATTTCCATCAAAGGATGTGGCATCCCTTTGTTCCTTACACATTACCCTATCTATATAGATATTCATTTAATGAGTTTGTTTTGTTTTTTTTTGGGGGGGGGGGGGGGGTGTTATGGAGCACATTCAAAAAAAAAATTTCATTTGCTAATTGATTTGCCTGAGGTATATCATTGATAAATGTCAACTTAACAAGTCCTCTGTTATTAGTATTGTAGCATTCCGGTGGTGGGGTGGTTTTGTTGTTGTTGTTTTCTTTTTTTTAACCTTGCTTAGTTACTTCCTTTTATGAATAAGTGCATGTTCAAAAAGAAAAATGAAAGCATACCAGGCTGTTCAAGTACCTTTTTTGTTCTGTCTTGCAGTGTTACATGTATGAGTTGCTAGATGGTGGAAGCAATGCTACAGCACAATCTCCCAGTGCTGCTTGTCCGTTTGCTATTGTATTGTTTTCATATACGGATACCAAAGCAACAATAGCATCACCTCAGGAGAAATGGTATTTTATTATCACATATACATGTTTGTTTTTTAAATCTTCATGTTCTAGTCCGATACCATTCCATGCAATGTGAGATTATTAAAATCATACTGACTTTTTTCTTTTTCTTCTTTTCAGCGAGGAGAAAAAATTATGTAAGTAAAGGCTGGGATTATGATTACACGTAATTTAGATTCTCAAGGAGCTGGAGGGTCACTTTTATGAGGGTTCTGTTTAGTTTTTGTAGAATATGTTTTGTTACATATATTTTACATTTATGTAGTTCACCTACCCCATTTATATCCCCATATAAATCACCTATGAAAACCAACCTTATTTAAGAGCACATTTACGGTAAAACAACAGAGTTGACCAAAGTGCTGTACATAAAATAGGAGGGTCACAGAATAAGAACATTAAAAAACTGTAAGATCCAGTGTATACAGACACACTCACAAAAGACCATAAATTAGAGCATAAATGCAATCTCCAAAAGTTGATTCTGTTCATCTGGACGTAGCTTAAATGCAATCGCATCATACGTTTTGACATTAGGACAAGAAAGGGTACTAGTCTTTAGACCTTGTGATGTTAAAGGGACAAAAGGTGTTAACGCCTTAAAAACATTTAAATGTGTTTTAACATAATGCAGAGAAGATATCAGCAATGATGATTATTTGCTTCCCATTTTTCTGGGAAGGGATTTAAGGTGATTTCCAATTGTACATTAAGAAAGATTATTCAAAAGTGGGAAGCATTCAAGACAATGAGCAGTCATTCCAGTGGTGGAATCTTTCCAGCAAATTCACATCAAGGTCAGGCAATGCAATGGTCAGAGAGACTGCAAAAAAAAGCTAGAGTTACATCGCAGACCCTACAGGCCTCAGATAGCAAGTTAAATGTTATTAAGGTTGTGACTGTGTAATTAGAAAAAAACAAGTAGAGACTTGTTTGGAAGAGTTACCAGTATAACCTCTTCTCTTTCAAAAGAGCGTGGTAGCATAACAAACTACGAGACTTCTGCAACATTGTCCTTGGGACATGGATAAAAATGGAGATGTTTAGCCATAATCAAATGAAAAAACAAACACAGCGTCTCAGTATAAATACCTTATTAGCAATTATCAGGGATGGTGGTGGCAGGATTATAATTTTTGAGTCAGCTGTGAGGCCAATTTTCGGACAGCTAAAGCTTAGGTCAATCAACAGGACAATGACTACAAGTACAACAGTAAATCTACAACAGAATGGCGGAAAAACACCTCAACCTAATTACTTAACCTAGATAATATTTCTATTATGAAAACCTTATAATTGATGGAGGGTGTATCTTTTTTGTTTTTTTTTTATATTTTTTTCATACATGACTAAATACATAATAGATATTTATTGCAATTTTCAAGTGAACGTGTTTTTGTTGTTGTTTTGTTATCATTACTGAAAATATGCATTTTTTTTTCATGCATAACATTTTTGCTGTTGTATTAAATCATTTCAGTTTTTCATTACTTGCCTTGGAGAGGTGAGCTTCAGATCGGCAGGCAGTTATGCAATGTTGGGCTGAGGTCTAAAGCAGGGGCCTTACTACCTGCCAAGCTGTAAGTTCAATGTGCACATAGAAAAGGGAGATTTAATTCTTATTTGGCTTTGAACATTTAGATTTCATTAAGCTATTTTATGTGCTTTCACTTTTTTTTTCTGTTGAAGACCACCAGTGGTGAACGTTGACTGGGTGATTTCGATGTTAGATCTACGACAGCTGTTACCAAGGGCTATTTTTGAAACCTGCTTCACTGGTGAAGGTGTGCTGTTGTTATTTTTTTATTTTTAAAGGTAAAATCTTGGGGAAGTAAACATATTAATAAATGTGGCATTTTGCTGTCTTTCAGTCTTTCTGGATGGCTTGTACTGCAGTCTGTATGAGTTGGTTTCTACTGAGGCAGAAGAAACCAACTCACTTGTTCAGCTTCTGTGGGACATCAAAGAGAAAGATCTTGTGAGTTTTTGTTTACTATCAATCTAATATGAAACACAGAGGACCAAGCAAACTCTTTATGAAACAACTAAAGCAATTAATTGAGCGCTAAACTGTTCACAAACTATTTTATTGTTGATAGACTAAACTGTGAATGATTTCATCGGTGGAAATTTCCAGTGCAATAAAATATTAGGCTCTCTTATATGCAGCTGACAGTATGTGGTTGAGTGTGACTTACCTAACACCCAAAAACCATTACTTATTTACACATAGGCTCTCGTTGTTTTGCTGCGAGATGGTGGATTTTTTATCCTGTTGCACTCGTCCCATTTTCTCTCATATGATGGTAAGACTTAAAATGGTTTAAGTATACTGTTTTGTCAGTTGCATAACAAAATTTTGTCTTTGTTTAGAAAGCTACATATCATGCACAAATTTCTTTTCTTCCCTAGATGCTTGGTCCTGCGCAAGTGAAGTCCTGCAGGGCTTGTTTGTGTTTCCAGATCCTCGAGTTGTAATGAGAGGTCATTGTAACATTTATTAAACACTGAATATAAATGTATTAAATCATTCAAAATTTTGTAACTAGCATTTATTAGAGCTTAATTTGCCATTAAGGCAGTTTAATTACAAGAGCAGATACTAAACAAATATTCTGGCTTGATTTCTCACAGATACCAAATTTGGACAGAAGAACCCTTCTATGACATCAGAAATCCTCCGGATTCTGCCTGTACTAAGCTATGCTGAGGGTGAAGCTGAGAAAACGCCCATCGACCCAAGTGAAGAACTGTGTGAAGTCTTGGCTCAGCATATGCAGAGTTACACTGCACTGATAAATCCTGGTCTGACGTCAAGTCCTTCTCGGGAAGTCAGCATGTTTCCATTTCAGTATGATGTGCCGGATACCCACCTGTACTCGTCCCCTGAATGGACTGATGGGGCAATGCAGAGCTTCAGGTCATATCTGAGCAGACCAACCTCCTTCCAACTGCCAGTATCTAGAGCTTCAGAAATTCTTGCAGCTGGACAAGAGGAGCGGAGGAGAGAAGATCTTGATGATGATGTCTATATCTGTATATCGTCTCCTGAGGAGGCACCTCAGGAGTTGACAGACCCTGTTAATACAGTGTTCGAAGACACATTATCAGACCTGAAATCTTCTGAAAATGTTGAGACATCTGTAGACAATGTTACAACAAGTACCGGAGCACAAGATGATTTAGCATTTGTGCCTCATAATGTGGTTCCAAATGATTTGCAACTGGGAGCTTCTTCCAAAGACAATGAAAAATCCAGTGACCTCAGTGAACTGAACAAAACTGATGATGTGGTGGCAAATAATCTCACTCCTCCTACATCAGATGACCTTCCTGCAGAGCTGATTGTCAGCATCACTTCTGCAGAACAAAGTGTCAGCAATGAGACTCTAAATCTAAGAGCAAAATTACAAGCAGCAGAAGTAAACTCTCTCTGTGATGAGACTGGCTATACTCAAAAGCTTTTGAATATACCTCAGGTCACTAGTTTCACAGAAACAAAACTTAAACTACACACAGGAGGTTCTGGGGGATTGAAAAAAGCATCTAAAGCTTCTGTTGTGCCGTCTACTTTACAGACAGTCAAAACACCAGTGGAGAATGACAATGTAAACAGTCTGAAGGATGAACACACCAAGGAAATACCAGATCACCCACAGCTGAGTAATCCTTCAAATTGGAGGAAATTACAACGGCGTAAGCGCAAATGTGGAAAACTATCTCCAAAAAATAGAAAACTAAGATCAGCTATGGTTGCTTTACCCATAGCAGAAGAGAAAAAAACAGATCCTGAGCATTGCCCTTTAAGAAGGAAAACCGAGCGCTGGGACCTTAAACCAATCATCAGTGAATGTGGAAAGATTTTGGTGCCTCACGGCTCTACAGACTTTGTTGATCAAATTAAATCTTTCAAGGATAAGCTCCAGTCTAACAAAAATGAAGAGTGCTCTGAAAAAATGTTGCTTGATGCCCCAGTGAATGCTGATGACGTGGTCAAATCGGATCCAGAGTCTTGCACTGCTCCAGAGACAGCAGTGGAAGACATGCAGGCTGCTAACATAGTGGAGGGTGGGAATGATCTTCAGAACGTCACTGTTAGTGATGTTAATCCTGAGAAGAAAATTTCAAGGGAGTCAAATTATGGTAATAGTTCATTGCCTTTGAATCCAGAAAGTAATTCCTCAAATAATGAACCCACAGACAGTGTTTCGTCACAAGCAGTTCAGGAAAAACACTCTGAGAACCTCTCCCCTGAAAAGTGCCCAACTAAGAGTGAATTTCTGTTGAGGAAACTAAAATCAGTACTTTTAAGAGGAAAGAGGAAAACGGATCTTGTGACAGAGGACACAGCTCCAAATACTCCTCGGGACACTGAGCCTTGTCTCAAGAAGAGCAAAGGAGCGGACACTGAGTCTGAGGCGCTGACATGTAATGATAAAAATACCCCAACCACCAATGCTGTGGTCACGGAAGTTCAAAAGGTGCAGCCAGTTGACCCTTTGTTTGCGTTTGCCCTTGGCCTGACCCCTAAAGTGATACCGGAGAACTTGAAAAAAACAGAGGATCAGGACTCCAAGCAAAAGACGGACACAGCAAAGACACAGGAACAAATGATTCAGGACAAGCAACCTCAAATCTTGCATAGGGCTTCATCAATTTTTACAAGACGGGGCAGGATAAAAACACTCAAAAAGCACCAAAGCATCTCTGCAGAATGTATCAAAAAGAAATGTAAGTTATGTTTTTGTAATTATAAAGTGTGGAACGCTTGTTTTTTGTCTGATATGTGCAATCTCTTCTGTCATGTACAGGACAAACTAACCCCTTTCCTGACTCTGTCATTCCCATAACTGTCCTCTGCATGCTACTTCTGCACTTTGCAAAGCCTTTGCTAACTTGTGAGCTGTTTTCACACATACACAGCAACCTTGAACTTTTGTCACAATTACCTAGTTTAAATGCATGTGAGAACACAAATGCTTAATGTAACGAAACATGAAACAATCTTTAACCTGCCAGGTGCCTAATGCGATATCTGTATATAATAATACGGGGAATTTAAAGCTAGGAAGTGGTCACCCTGTGTTTTATCTCTTATACATTGTACTTGGGCACCTCAGTGTATAAACCACAGTAGTGAGAATGCAGTTGATGCGAATGTTTCCTCCTTTGTGCTTCGTTTAATTGAGGAATTGTGTGAAAACAGCTAGTTTGCTTTTGCTCCTTTTTGCTTGTGCTGCATTTTTGCTAGTCCTATCAATCTCCAGAGGATTGACATTATTGGCTAAATAAACCAACACCTTTGTTCTAAACAATGGCATACTTAATATGTTGGTGACAAATTCGTAATGATAATAGACTGGTATATTTCAAGTGCTTTCAATGTGCTACATTTTATTTTCATGCTGTTTCTCTTGTTTCTTCTCTGTTTTGTCTTCACAGGGTGGTTGCACTTTCAAACTCCAGCTTGTTTTGCCAGTGAAAAACTCAAAAACAAAGACTGTACTAGCGATAATTCTGTCAGGAAGACTGAAAAAATGAACAGGGCTTACTCACCTGCAGATGCTTTGAACTTACTTGCTGACTTGGCACTCAGTGCCAATAATGACCAGGCCCCTCCACAACCAAACCCATCATTTGAGAGAAAACCTGAGACAAGTTTGAAGAAGTCTGACCTTAAAAAAGACCTTACCAGTGCTGAACAAGAGTCAGTTCTTCATGCTCTGCTTAGACAGCCTGCTGATAGATCCACTCAGCCACATGAGTCTCCTGCACCAAGCCACCTTGTAGTAAACGGTGAACTCGTTGGTTTGGTATCTAAAGAACATGCTTACTCATTGCCCCCATCTTCCTCTCTACTATTGGGTTTGCCAGGTACATCCCTTGTAAGTGATTCTTCGAGACTTCTGCACCATGACCAGACAATGTATGGATTTCAAACACTACAGCCCTCTGTTGGTCAAGAAGACAGAAGTGAATACGACAGGACACCAGAATATCTGAAAAAGCGCATGGCTTGCAGACAAAAGTTCAGATACTCCCGTACTTTTGTTAATATGGAAGGATGTATAAAGATCACAAGACACTGGCAAGAAAACTATGACTTTAATCTGGACAGCAAGTTTACAAGCGATCCAAAAGACAAAACTATTGTTCGAGCTTTGCATGGGTATGTACACAGTTATTTATCCAGTAATATGTCAGCATAAAGTTAAACATGTTGACAAAAGTTATTCTTGTTTATTTTGATAGTGCTGACATTTACTTCAGATGTCGTTATGTAGCTAACCTTTGTACAATTTGATATCTTCAACAGGCCATGGGATTTCTCCATTCAAGACACTAATGAAGAGGTGCGGCTAATTGTCCACATGTGGATAGGCTTGTTTTACAGTCGGTCAACACCACGCTTTTTTCACGTTGAGTCAAATTTTGCGTACTCCTGCTCAGAAGAGAATGATTCATTGGGAATGACGAGTGCAGTTGTATCTGGCTTAACTATATTTGAGCATAAAGACACTGCTGCTTCTTGCCCAAGTGTACCAGACACTTCAGACCCTTTGTTGTCAAATGCTTTGGACCTCAGCCAAAAGGATGACACCATATTGAATCAAGATTCTGTGGTTTTGGATTTGTCACTGAAAAATTCCAGCACCTGTCTACAGTCAGTCACTTCACATCCACAAATCCACAAAAAAGGGTCGCTTGATTCCAGTGAACAGAAAGAACCCAGTGAAACACTGAATTCTTTAAAGCCACTGGGAGAGCTTCATGAGGCAAGTACATTTCAGGTTTGGTTCTAACATTACTATTACTTCAAACATACAATATGAATAATATATGAATTAATTTCTTTTAAAATTAAATGGTTTTCCAGTTTCAGCTACACCTCAGAAATTTTAGGTCTAGACAGCTAGGATGTTTGGATTAGGGATCTGTGTGACTAGTCAACTAGCTGATTAATTGTCACTATTGTCACTAATCAGTATCAGGCTTACTAGTCATTTAGTCTAATTGTTAGAATTTTAATTAATGCCCAGTGCCAGTAAATTGTGTCCTAAATGTTATGAGGCTATTTGTCATCAAATGGCGCATTGTTGTTGAGAAAAGCCATAAATCTGTCTATGTCTTTTGGATGGCCTGGGAAAGACTCTAATCATTTAGTCTAAATTTGTCCTCCTATGTTGCTGAATTCAAAATACAACCAAATGTATAGATCATGAAGTGGTATTTGTGTTCAGTCTCTTGGGAAGCTTCCACATATCTTTACACTCATAAAGCTCAAATACCTGGATGATGCGAAACAAGGACATTTCAGCTCTTACCTTGGAGCAACAAAGAAAAAGGCTAACAGTATCTGCTGTTAGAGCAGGGCGATATGGCCAAAAATATTTATCACGATATATATTTGAAAATTTGCGATAATGATATAACTGACGATATAATTGATGCGAGACAAAATACAACTCCACAACATTACTAGCGCAAAAAGACAACCTTCTATTTATTTTCACTTAAACAAGAAGCTGGTTTTTATGTA
>NW_005187428.1:2219661-2260251 GCF_000239375.1 Pundamilia nyererei | reverse complement strand
CTGAAGTTGCACCATTTTTACAAACCAATTCTGGTTCATCTGTTTCACTCAACAATCGGCCATGTGCGTATGAAAACAAAGGCACTGCCTATGCGCGTTGTACTCATATTCTATCGCGATATTTCATTTTCCTATCGTTGCCTAACATTATACTGGTATTACCGTGAACGGTATAATATGGCCCAGCCCTATCTGCTGTTTTGTATAAAATGTTTTGACATTAAATACAAACCACTCAGTCTGAAATGTTCAATTAACATATTGCATGAATTAAATTGATATTTTAGTGTGATTTGTTTATATTTTCTGTTAACTCTCTTTTTCAGCCTTCTGAAAACATGGTTCATTCCAAAATGATTGTGACTGACGTGAAAAATTTCATAAAGCCTCATGAAGCTAAGCAGACCAGTCCTCACAGTAAAACTATCTGCCTGGAGAAGATTGATTTTCCATCTATTAGAGGTGATGGAATAACCATTCCTCTTCAAAAAGTGGCACAAAGTGCATCTGTCAAGGTCACCACTGCTGTGGCACAATTTGGAATTGGTCAAGTGTTACTTGGATGCGGTGAAGAGGGGAAAAATATGCAAGAGAGCACTAAAAATCTGGGAGCTAAAGAGATGGACTTGGTGAAACAAGGTGCAATGGATTCCTTTTCATTTGTGAAACCTGAAAAAGGAGACCTCAATATGGAAGTAGAAGGTGTGGTTCAGACAGATGAGCATGAAAAAAACAAATTGAAAAAACTGGCAATGTGTGAAAGGAAGGAACACCCAAGCCAAGAAGGTAATGCAGAGCCATCTCAAAAGGTTAGTCATGCAGGTGATGATTCTGGAAAGAAATCAGATATTATTGCCTGCAATGGAAATTGTGTAGAAAGTGAGAAGCTATTATCAAAGGAGGAGCATAAAGGAGTCTCACAAGAACATCACGGACATTTTAAAGGGTTTCTGGCCTGTGACCTAAAGCATAAGGCTAAAGTGATGAAAGAATATGGTCACTCTAAAGAAAATGGACTATATGAGAAAGAAAACTGCATGTCTGCTGGAAAGGATTTGACTGATCAGCCATTACCTGTAATGTGTAATGGTCCAGACTTGGTAAACAACAACTACATTACACGCAGTAATCATCAAGCAGAAATGAACGAGCAACCACCAGTAGTAAGCAACACCAACAATGTCTGCCATGGCTTACCTCCGATGCTTTGTGCAGATGGCATTGCACTGGCAGATGGCTATTTCATTTCAGAAAATAATTCTCACACTCCTTTGGGAATTAAATCCATATACAGGAAGCCTGCAACTAAGAAAATCTCCCCCCAAAAAAATTATTTGAGAGATGAGGCATTTCAATCAGCAGTATTACTTGTATCTGATGGAAGCTCGCCTATGCCTCTGGTAAAAGACAGTTTTGAAATGGAGAGCCAAAACAAAGAAATAACAGACTGCAACAATGTTCAAAGTAATAATGATCAAGAAGATCAGAAAATTAAGTCAACAGAGGAAGAGGTAAAGGATGACAAAGAGCAATTTCAGTGCCAGGTTCATTCACCGCTGTGTGAGGCTCCAAAAGCATCTGATGGACAAGTGGCATTTACTGAAGAAGCAGATTTCAGGACTAATAAAACAAATGAGGGTCTGAACAAAGGTTGCATTGCATTTGAAAGTCCTTTTACTGGAATGAACCCTTCAGAAAAGGTTATAGTACTGGTAAAGGATGACAGTGGTCAAAGTAACAATGATCATGAAGATCAGAAAACTAAGTCAACAGAGGAAGAGGTAAAGGATGAGGAAGAGCAATTTCAACACAAGGTTCATTCACCTCTGTGTGAGGTTCCAAACACAAGTGAGGTAAAAGTGGCATTTACTGAAGAAACAGATTTCAGGACAGATGAAACAAATGAGGGATGGAACAAAAGTTGCATCTCAGATGAAAGTCCTTTTACTGAAATAGATCATTTAGAAAAGGTAGGGCCAGTGGATGACAACTTACAAAAAACATTTGAACCCCAGCCTCATTCACCCCAGTGTAAGTTTCCAAAACGATGTGAGACAGAAGTGGCATTTACTAAGGAAGAAAGCCTCAGAGAAGAAGAATTCATAACAAACAAAGAAAATGAGGGATTGGGTAAAGGTTGCACTGGAATTAAAAATTATTTTATTGGAATACATGCATCAGAAAAGGTTGGAGTACAGGTTAATGATGACAGTGCAATAAGCAAAATAACATTTGGTCAAAGTAACAGGGATTGTGAAGACCAGGAAACGATGTCAACAGAGGACGTAGTAAAGAATGACAAAGAGCAGTTTCAGCACCAGCCTCATTTACCCAAATGTGAGTCTCCAAAATTATGTGAGGCACAAGTGGCATTTACTGAAGAAGCAGATTTTAGGACTAATGAAACAAATGAGGAACTAGACAAAAGTTCCATTGCTATTGATATTCCTTTTACTGGAAGAGACCCTTCAGAAAGGGTAACAGTACAAGTAAAGGATGACAGTGCAATTCACAAAAACACATTTGGTCAAAGTAACAATGATCATGAAGATCAGGAAACTGTGTCAACAGAGGAAGTTAAGGATCTCAAACAACAATTTCAACACGAGGTTCATTCACCTCCTTGTGAGGTTCGAAAAATATGTGAGGCACAAGTGGCATCTACTAAGGAAACAGACCTCAGAACAAATGAGGGATTGACCAAAAGTTGCACTGGGGTTGAAATTCCTTTTATTGGACTAGATAGATCAGAAGAACTTATAGTACAGGTAAAGGATAACACAGCAACATTTCAACGCCAACTCCGGTGGAAGATTCCAAAAATGTGTGAGGCAAACATGGCATTTGCAGAAAAAACAGATGTTGGAAGAGACAAAAAAAATGATAGACTGGACAAACGTTGCACTGAGGATGAAATTCCTTGTATTGGAATGGATGCCTCAGGAAAGGATGCAGTACTAGCGAAAGTTGATAATGCAACTGGCAAAGAACAATTTCAATGCCAGCCTCAGTCACTTCTGTCTGAAGTTCCAAAAATATTTGAGGCACAAGTTACATTCACTAAAGAAATGGATCTCAGAGCAGAGTGCAAAACAAATGAGGGATTGGATAAAAATTGCAGTGGTGTTGAAATTCCTCTTATTGGAATAGATTCCTCAGAAAAGATTAGTGTACATCTACATGGCTCACACCCCCAAGGCAAGTCTGGAGAAGTGGTACAAGGCCAGGAAGAAATTCCATTCATCAGTGACTCTAGCTACTCTAAAGCTGCACTGACCAGTGAGATATGTAGTACATCTCAAGCATGTAGTCAAAAAGAAGAACCTTGCAAAATGTTACTTCTTGATATAAATGAAAGTTACGGGCCAGTAGACTTTGGTATGGAGTCAGATGACCGATGCCCCACTCCAACTATAGATGAAAAACCATATGGGTACCCATCTTGTTCTAGCCCAGGCAAAAGCAATTCTGCATTAAGTAGTAGTATAACTGGCAAAAACTTGAATCGTAAATGCCTCAACACAAGCTCAGCACCTGTAAATGGTGAGCTGCCTTGTGAGAAAAAACTTTGTCACAGTTCCATTGTTAAGACTGATTCCAGCCTTCACCAGATTCTCCATCCTGATCTTGAAGCAAGGACTCTAAGAGTTCTACAAAGTATAGACAAGTTCCTGTCCAAATCAAACCACATTGACAAGTCCTGTCAGATCGAAACACCTAAAATGAAAGAGTCTGTTGCTCAATCCCCTGAACCTAGTAGCAAATGTACCCCAAGTTCTTTAGCCTTTGACCAACCTACAGTTGACTTTAAGGATAAGAAAATAGGCAATGAAAAGTCAGCTCTTGTGTCATCTTCTACCTCACAGGATCTGCACATAGAATCATCAGATAACTTACTTGTATCACCTTTTAAAAGTAAATTGGAAGAAGTGCTTGGTGTCAAGTTGAATATAAAGAAAACTGACTCGGTTCCTCAGGAATATTTTGAAAGAGTCTGTATACAAGAAACCTTGATAGGGCAGGATGGCCAGTTCCCCAGAAATTGTCCATCCGAGTTGTTCCAAGTCATTAAACCAAGTTTAGACCAAGAGAGACCTAAACCAACACTGCAGTCGAATGTAAATCAGGAATCCCGTGCATACAATCATCGTCCTGTCTTGGCTGTCAAACCATCGAAGAATGATGAATGTCAAGCAGATTACTTCTTAGTAGATACACAAATTGAAAATTCTCTCAAAAACAACCCACCTAAAACCTCTAGACTGGAATATAGCAAGCCAACATCTGTGCTCTCAGAAAAGAGGACAAATGCAAAATCTAAAGGATGTTCTGAAAGACTAAATGATAACCAGGATGCCAGTCAACTTTCCTTCAAAACTACTTGGCTTCCAGTTGTTGGTAATAGTAGATCAAATTCATTTCCCTCATATCAGTACCAGAGAAAGGATATTTCAAAATTCGACATGAATCTGTCATTGCCACCACCTATGGAGTCTTTTGAATCTGCAAAAAGTTCCTCAAAACGTGTTGATGAAATTCAAGGTTTCTTAACAAATGGTTTAGCTCAGAAAGTTGAGCAAACTGTTAGAAAAAATATTGAGATGGATCTCAAAGACCCCTCCAGTGCAGCAGCTTCATTTATAGATCAAATAAATAGCGACAACATAGATAAAAGTCTGGTCTTGGGGCCTCAAAGCTCACTTGTATGCACAGTCTATAACAATAGTCAGAAGAGATCTTATTCGTTTCTGGAACAAGTTTCTCGGAGGTGCATTCAAGATGATCTCACTCAGGCGTCAGTTGAACAAGAATCCCTCATTTTCTCAGAACAAATGAAACAGGCTTTGAAAAAGAGTGAGAGGAGACCCACCCACCAAGAAGACAGTCATGACAAAATAAGGCTGTCTTGCACTAGTCCTTTGACTATCAACTTCTCTAATCTAGACGAGCAAGAGGATTCACTGGATCACTTGGGAACCTCTCTTATTGGACAAAAAATTAAGGTAGACCTGTCCAACAGGAAGGATGCAACTGACAAAAATGAAGAAAAGATGATTTGTCCTGGAGAACTTTCTGAAGGCAAAGATAACACTGTGGAACATGACTGGGTTTCTGATGTGACTGTGGAATGTGCCAGACTGTATGAAGCAAAAATGCAAGATGTTTGTGCTTTCAAAAAAGTCTCAGCTAAAGCCAAACACTTCCGAAGGAGTTGCACTAAGACTGAACCAAGTAACCATTTTGACTTCTGTGAACAAATGAAGAAAGAAATGGATAAAACGTTCCGGACTAATCTAAATTCAGTTGTGAAGAAGTCCTGTAGAACAAAGTATAGGTTCTACATGCTAGCAACGTCAGAAGATGTCTTCTTTGAACAAACCAAGGTAAAACACTTTTTTTTAAATAGTGTTCTTAGCCATATAATGTTTATAAGCTATATCTCAGACATGTCTGATCAAATTCAATTACACAAGATGCTTGTATATGAAAGGTACAAGAAAAAAGTTAGTCATTGGTCAGAAATAGATATTGAATACAATAGTCAAGACAGATGTTGGTGTAAAGTACTGGGCCTACTCCCTCAGTATAATCAGTTTATATGATTTCCATTAGTATGTTCAGTGTTTTTCACATATTTCCTTCAGACTATGGCTGAATACCACCCTAACCCATTTAAACTAAACAGAACCACCAAAAGGATTGTTTTGAACCTGGCTTGGAACAGTAGCAGCAATGGCAAAGAAATCCTCTCTTACAGAACTTTTTTTGTAAATATATTTTATTAGTATTGGAAATAATTTGGAGTCATTCATTACAGATTATAATGGTCAAACATATTTTAGAACCCATTAAGACGTCGGTCACAGAGGCTTACAGACCACTTGGGGGATGACTTATAAAGCCCTGTCACGGGGGGGGTGTGACTATTCCCTGACTGGTTTTAAGTGGTTGCTGGCTGTTGTTCTGAAATTGATTGCTAAACCCCAGTGGGATTTACTTACCTGGATGATTGAGCATGCATCAAGACATCTGAACCAAAACCACTTGCAAATGCTTCTGGTGTAGCAGGTTGCCTGTGGTATGTGTGGAACTTGCTAAACGGTTGTGAAACTGTGAAGTGTGAAGCAAACAGACAACAGAAACAGGTTGCCTTCAAAGTAAAAGTTGGGCCTTTTGAAATGTCTTGGGTTTTAGCATTAAGGTTTCCTGTTTGTGTCAGACTTTTTCAAGTTTTAGTACTTCTCAGTGGTTAGTTAGCAAATGTTTGCTGACAAGTCAACATCTTCCGTGAAGACTTCAGGCAACTTTGGCATTCTGCTAACAGCCAAATCAGTCACAAGAGTTTGAGAGTTTCTGGTGTAGCACTGTATGTCTTTTGCAAGAAATTTAGCCTAGCAACAGCTGTAACCACTCACCAACCTATCAGGGAATAAACATAGTGACCGGAGGCAGATATCTTCTCTTCACCGTATCTTCCTCTCTCTCATTCAGCATCTACACTGATCCACCCCAGTATACAGCCCCTTACCTATTCTGGACTGAAACCCATCCAATTTGGATTTTGCTCTTTATTTGCTAGGATTTGTTTTCACAGACTCTGGACTCAGTTCAGCTAAGGTTTTCCCCATTGCACCAACATCAAACTGCCGGCCTCTCAAACATTCATTATGCATGCACTCTGCTCCACTCTGCCTAATATCTCATCACTGTTTTACCCTACCTTGTCTTTAATCTAACTATAGTCCCCATAGTACTCCCCATAGTACTCATATAGTACTCATCTAGCCATCTCATGTAGCTGTCTCTGATTTATGAAATGCATGCCTTCATATCAAAAAGTATGTACCCTCCATACAGTGATTGTTGACTGCAGCATATTACATTGTTTTCTTTGAACATCAACATTGTGTTGATTGGGTAAATAACTATTGATGGTTCCAGGTATGAATGGTGGTAATTTTTTTTTTTAAATCCCCAAATTTATTATATGAGGAATAAGTCAATTTAGAAAAAGTAATGAAATAAGAGATTGTGGGGTTTGTAACTGAGTTACATGATTTTAAAATGCCAAATGGTTCAAAATGAACCCTCTGGTGGTTCTAGTGCATAAGGTAAGGGTCAGATTCAAATGTAACAAAATATCTATACAACTTAAAATGAATTGTTGTTTATTTCTCACAAGCTTGTGCTTATAGTAGCCATTATTGAGGTGTGACAGTAAAGGATCTAAGCTGTTTTTCATAACCCTTGTACATATAAAATATAAACTTGCCATATATTTTATAACTTCTCACTGAGTAATAATTTTATTTCAATAGGCACAGTTAGAGGCAGAGGGCCACACTCCTGTACAGCCATCTGAATTCTTCCCTGGTGATGATTGTTCTTCATCTTTGATCATCATCCTCAAGAATGAAGACATTGCTGAGCATATTTGTGAGGTAATGGTTCTATTGGTGTAAAAAATCACAACAAAACTTAAATAAAAGTTATTAAAGACTCAACTTTCTGCTTTTCAGGTCCCACACTTGCTTGAGCTGAAGAAGTCACGGCATGTGCAGTTTGCTGGAATTGATGAACCAGATGATGTTTTGAATCTCACACATCAGGAACTCTTCATGCAGGGTGGTTTTATAATGTTTGACAGAACAGCGCTGGATGCTCTCAGCCTTTGTATGTGCACTTTTATTGGGCACTAGTTTTCTGTGTTTGGAGTATTTTCATTATTATTAATTTAACTAATTGCTTGAACCTTGAATGAATTTGTAGGTAACATGAAAAAGGTGTCTGAAATCTTGCTAGAGCTAAGCAAAATGGGAAAATGGAAATGGATGTTGCATTACAGAGACAGCCGTCGATTAAAGGAAAATGCAAGGTAAGGACCAGCCCACAAAGAATAACTAAATAAAACTTTCCAGTTTGGTATATCTCAGTTGCACAAGATGAATTTCTTTCTTATTCACTCTTTGTTTAAAATTTAAGATATTATTTATTTATATAGTCCTTATAAAAAAAGATAAAATGCAATAATGCACCACAAAATGGCATAAAACATGAAATTAATGAAGAAACATGAGAACAAACAAAAATGGGCACATAGAAGTAGTACTAGTAATATAACACAAACCAGTGAACTAATAGAATTACGGACTCTACCAGAGACCTGGGTGCTTGAGGGTTCTGCACAGTATCTTTGCTATTCCTAGGACTGTACTCTTCTGGACAGAGATCCTGGGTGTTGTTCCTGGAATCTGCTGGAGCAACTTCCCCAGCTTGGGGGTCAATGCACTGAGTTCTCGAATTATTACTGGGACCACTGTTGTGTTCACCTTCTACATCAGGGGTCCGCAACTAAAATAGCAGGAGGTCTACTACAATGGTCTTTGATCATTGGTCAATGGGCTTTGATCATCCAGCAGGGCAAAATGATCAATAAACTGACCTCACAACCCATTTTTCAGTCAGTGGGCTAGTTTCAGTCATTATGCAAAGTACTGTTCATAAGGTTGGGAAAACCTGCAATCACCTGAGACAGAAGAAGTCACTTGGATAAATAAAAACACTGTGTCCAGATAAACAGAATCAACTTTTTGGTACAACATTAAGGTGTAACCACCAAAAGAAAACCCTCAATATTCAGGAAAATTAAGAACTGCTTTAAACTGTGCAGTAAATATGTTTCACAAACTCAACACAATGCAACTTAAAAAAGACTGGAAGTCAAACAGGCTCTTAACTAGGTCAATCTCAACCACCCTAGGGGGCATGTTCCACTTTGACCTTTTTGATACTTGGCACAGATATTCCTGTATACTATGCCGACCACTTGGTCCCATGTATGCCCTACCTGCTAGCATCTTGCACCTTGCTGTTATGTGCTGGATTTTCTGAAGGGAGTCTTTATACAGCTTGCACATGGGGTTTTACCTGGTGTGGTAGACACCAACCTCTATGGATCTCTATGAGCTTGTTCCAGTGCTGCCACGATTAGTTACTCTGTGCTGTTACTTCTATCTGCTGTTAATACATACATGCAGGGGCCTGTCCTTCCATTATGGTTCTTCTCCTGGCTCCTCTTCTTTCTCAGGTTTGTGCTGCCTGAGGTATTCAACAAGCACACGATTACTTGTGGCTATCTTCCTGATGTACTCATGGATGTTTGTCGTCTCATCCTGGACAGTGGTTCTGACACTCTCTAGCCCTTGGCCTCCTTCCTTTCACTTAGTGTACAGTCTCATTGTGCAACTCTCAATTCATGGTAAGGAGCTTTCTTGTATTGATTCCAGTGACTTCTATTGCCTCCTTTTGCCAGCTTATTATCCCCGCAGGGTATTTGATCACCGGCAGGGCATAGGTGTTAATTGCCTGGCTCTTGTTCATCCCATTCAGCTGACTCCTCAGGACTTGCCTTACTCTCTGCAGTATTTGGTGGTTTGAGCCTTCCTAGCGGCCTCTTTGTGGTTCCCATTAGCCTCGATGATCTCTGTCTGGCCAATGTTTTGTCTCATCTAGATGTTCAATACGCTGGTGTTGATTGTCACTTGATCTGTGAAATTCTAATGTTACCTTGGCCAGTAGTCCATTTCTCGCCAGCATCCTGGGTCCCCAATGCTGGTGCATCGGCTCCCCTGGATGCAGTAGCTTCAACGTGTGACATTGATCGGTTTGGATCCATATGGTTTCATGCCTCATTTCTCCAGTCACCTGGTTGTGGTCGCTTCAGCAGGCGACTACCCTCCTTTTTTTGCACCCAGGCTTGGGACCGTCCTTGGTGGACTTAGATGCACTAGTTTGCCACAGCCAGTAACAGTTCAAGTTTATGAGTTACTGAGCTTACTATATTCCACAGAGCGCTACAGTCGTGAGCCATGCCAGTTGTTTTGATGGCATGCAAAGGGCCAACAACATATTTGGTTGGGATGCAGAATGAAACTGTGCTTTTCAATTTATTTATTTATTTATTTTTAAATACAAGGAAACTGAGACCATATTTCATCAGACAGAATTTGCTCATTTGTATTTTTTTTTTTCCTCAGCCATTTGCAACATCTGTTTTCATTTGGAGTCTTAACTTCCTGAACGTCAAATTTGTTCCTCTCAAATCCAGGTTGAGTGCAGAGTCAAAGGAAAAGAAACACTTTCTGTACTGGGGCCAGGAGGCTGGAATCCTGGAGGTTTTGCCTTACCATGACTGTGACCAGATGTCAAAAGATCAGCCTGATTATCTCACATGTTTGGTCCGCCAGCAGGTTCAGAAAATATCATCTCGCTTCCTTGTTTTTATAACTGGTGAGACATGAATATACTAATACTTATGTTCACTGTGACATTCACCGAGTGCTGTTGCATTATATGCTTGTTTTGAAGTTGTATTCCGGAGGATTTTATAAATATAGTATTCATTAAGATGCTAAAATGGCCTCAAAAAATGTCCAGGTTAAATGGACAGAAGTCCATTTGTAAAGGAATAACGTAGTGTTCTCTTTTTACAGATACAGCAACAGACGGCGCCTTTGAGAGTAATGGGATCTTGGCAATGACTACGGAGTCTTTCTTAACAAAGCCTTTAAGTGAAATGTTTACAGTGTGACCTAAAAAAAAGTTAGCTGGATGAACTGATGTTTTGCCCATTAAAGGATGTACTCATAAACTCACTCAATGTGAAGAGAACCCAGTAATACACCAGTAATTGCTATTTTACGTGTATTACATTGTTATTCTTCAGTCCCACCAGTTTTTTTTCTTCTTTGTTTTTGTATGCAACAATAATTATTGATTATTTTTTTCCCACATTGTTCAAATGTAAACCTAGTTCTCATTCAGTTTATGGATAGAGGTGGCAGTAGTGCCAGTATACCAGCAGCTGTGCTGTGTGTTGATTTTGTATCATATTTTTATTGTAAAGTGTATTGTAAACCTGGTTAACAAGTGATTTTTACATTGTGAATATTTTATCTTTTTCCTCACACTTCTGGCCTTATACATTTGCAGCACAATCAGCATAGTGTTTGTTTGTTGGGAGTATAACAGTTTGTTGATGGCTTCAGGCAAAAAAGTTGACCAGCTGTTGTTATGCTCTGGGGCTTCAGATGAAGCTAAATTAGGCTGTTTTCAAGTGCTATGTTACATATTTATAGTATACACGTGTACAGCAGTTTAATGTTATTAGTTAATGCTAAGTAAATTATCTTTAGTTTTGGTTATATTCTGTACAGCAAACTGACTGAAAATAAAGAGATTTCATCCACAAATCAACTAACATAGTTGATGGTCCTGAGTACCTACGCTACATTGTGTTTCCCACAGCAATAAGACCCTCGGCACTGTGCTCATGTTGAGGAAGAGTTTGGCCTCTATTTTCCTGTAAACAGAGTCATCTCAAATGAGCAAATGCACTGTCTGTACTAAACATGAATAAAAAATATTTAGTTTTCTAATGAAAATCAACCATTGAACGAAGTGCTTTAAAATGTTGGTTTCCCATCTCCACCTTATCATTTCAAACTGTTCCATACATAGTGCAATTTCTTCTATTGTGGATTTTCTACTGCCTTGTTTTCTGTTCAGCCTTGTTCCCAAAAATTAAAACTGACATGAGAGAAAACTGGAAGGTTTGGGTTTGTTAATATGTTCTTGATTTGGAAATGTAAGAGTACATGGATGGAGGTATGACTGTTAAACTGAGAGAGGGCCAAACCTAAGGGAAGGGTCTTAAAACAGACAGTAGTGACGGTTGAGGTTGAGTGGTTTCAACAATTTGAAACCAGGTTTCAAATTTTTGAATTAAGCGGATGTTGAATAGATCAATCAAAGACTGCACATTTGGTGAAGCAACAACATCAAATTTGTTGAAATATGATTAATTTGCTTGGCTGCTTATCCAGGTGGAGTTCCACAGGCACTGGAGCCTGTTCCAGCCTGAAATACATCAAAACAATCCACCCATTTTCTCTGTTCTCTCCAGCCTTTCCCAGCTGTTAAAAGGCAAATGGTGCTTTGTCCTATGATGAAACCAGGTGCATGGTATTGGCATGGCAGACCCTCCCCAATTCACTACTATTCAACAGGTCTCCCAGCAGGGTGGAAACTGGGAAGCCTGACCTGTCTGGATCACCTTTTTGTAGGAAAACACAATGCGCAAGAGTAAATATAATTATATAATGATAACAGCATGATCATATGCAGTAAAAGGACTCACAATTATAGATGCGAAACAGAATGTATTAAAGTTCTGGAAAGTTGGTCTCCCTTCATATCCCTCATAGTGTCTTAGACCAAAAACTTTTCAAAAGATAACTTTACACAGTGTGTAAGAGGTTATTTTTTTACTGCTGCTACTCAATGAGAGAATATTATTTTTCAAAGTTATGTTGTAATCAGATGATTGCATGCTCTTAGGTCAGTTACTGAGCAGTTGAATTTTGTGCTTTAATGTTGTTATGGGAAGCCAAGCTCCCTAAAGCATAATTAAGGAGAACAGTGGCCTGTCAACAATTAACATTATTCAGTCTTGCAGAACTTATAGCCAGTTTTCAAAAGATTTCTATTGGTACAGAACATTTGGGATTGACAAGCGATTAACCAGGCCATAAACACAACAGGAAGGTGTTCACAGTAACAAGTCCCAGAGCTGGTTTCCTGTAGCCTTCTTTATCCCCAGAAGTATTCTTCCCCTTATTTTTTCTTTTGCAAACAGAGAAGGCCCTCTGCTGGCTATTTAAAAAAATGAGCTGGGTTTAAGGGACTACTGCATTTGCTTCACTTTTCAGAACCAGAAGTTACATAAATGTAGTCTTGGGAGGTTGAAAAGGGGAGCTTTTTGAAGACATTTCACCTCTCATACAAGAGGTTATTCAGTTCTATAAACAAAAGTAGAGAGTCTTAGGGTTTTAACCTCTACTCTGTCTGGAAATACTGTCTTGGTAATACACTGCTTTTTTGATGCAATACAGTGTGCAACAGTTTTATCTAATCTGTCACTGGTACTGCTCCAGTGGTGTCCAGTTCACCTATGCATAAACTACAAGATCCTCTTTCACACTTTCAGTCTTTTATAACCTTGACCTTCCATATTCGTCTGATGTTCTCCATAATTGCTCTCCCCCCAATACACTCAGCTCATCTTCAGCTTCTCTTTTGTCTGTTCCATCTACTTGCCTGACTACCATGGGACTTAAAGCCTTTAGTTACTGCCCCAAAACTCTGCATTTCCACCAGACCTCTAGACCATAGTGTAAAGCTGGGCATACACTGTGCGATTTTTTTGGCCCATTTTGAGATGATTTTTCAGTCGTGCAACCGTTTTGGGGATCGGCCTGAGTTTTACCTTAATCGTGCATTGTGCATCGTATGGTATATATGGGGTAACGAGAAGCGATTAACACCTCACGACCAACTCCCGATCAGCAGTCGTATGGTCGCAACAAAATCAAACCTGTTTTAAATCCTGATCACCCCTCGTGAGGGTATCAACGCAACTTCTCACACTGAGCATGCGCAAACACAGAAATGGAAGTGAAAAAGACGGAGTAGCATGGCAGTGCAGTGTGTGATCTGGACACAAGCGATGGAGGCCAAACTTGTAGAACTTTGGCAAGCTCATCCGAGCCTTTTCGATGTGGCTTCACAAAATTAAAACAATCACAACAACTGTGAAAACACTTGGATGGACATTGCTGCTCAATTGCAGCTGCCTGGTCAATGTTTTTCATTAGCAATTTAGCAAAGTTGATGGTGGTGTGTGTGTGTGTGTCTGTGTGAGTGAAAGACAGAGAGGGAGAGAGAGGGAGATCAAAAGACAGATTTTGTGTTATAAGCTTAATGTTATCACTTCACTTAATGGACGCACAGTGTGAGCACTCAGGTCACATCAGAGCATTGGGCCGTATAGTGTGAGACCATGCATCGTGACCTACAAACTTCTAACCCCTGCAATTCAATCATACAGTCTGAGCAGGAGCTGAATAATGCGACTGAAAAAAATCGCACAGTGTATGCCCAGCTTAAGCTATCCAATGAAATGAAGCAAACAATGTCTAGATGCATGCTCAACTATCTAGGTAAGAAAATCCCAAGTAAGGAAGTCGTTTGCTCCAGGCAATCCAGGAGTAAAGGACAACTGCTGCTTAAATGAAAACCTTTAGTGATCCCCAATGTCAGGAGCATCCGAACAGATGAGAAACATTTTCTTTAAACACAATGTCTCTGTGCCATTCAAACCCCAAAAAGTACTACGGCAAAAAAGTTGCTTCACGTCAAGGATTGGATCCCCCAGAACAGACAAAGTAATATAGTGTACATAGTGAAGAGCCACAGTGAAGTGAACCAAACAACCAGATGGCACAACACAAACCAGCTACCTGAACAGGCCAGGACTTTTTACACCTATAGATCAGTGGCAACTCTTTCTAGGCTGAGATGTACACTGGCAACACTGGTCTTGAGTGGGGAGACAAGCAGGCCATTCATGTAAAAAGGGATGACTACAGGAACAGATCAGAGGTACAATTTTTCACGATCTTACACCCTTTCTCCGACTCTCTGTGAATGGTACTCAAGGCCATTGATCAGTGGTGATAACCATTTGCATATGAATGATCATCAAACTGACCTCACAACCATCATTAATCACTGGGGCTAGCTTCAGTCATTATGCAAATGTAATGTTAAAAGGTTTGGGAAATCTGCAGTCAGCTGAGACTTAAGACATTCCTTGGAGGAGTGACAAAGCGTTTCTCCCTCTGAAAACACAAAGTCGAGGTGAAGAGAATCAACTTTCTGGAATCCAATCAAATAACCATTCACAAAGGTAGGTAAGTGACTCTCAGGACAGGACAGTCAAGGGCTAAATACCGAAGACTCTCCAACGGTTAAGAAGAAGCTTCTTGAATAAAATGGCGAAACGTCTTTGAGAAGCTAGAGAAGTCCAGTTGACTTATTTCCAGCATTCAAGACTTCTGGATTGACTGAGAACCTCCACAGACACATTTCCAGCATTCGCCACAACTAATAAGCTTCACCATCACCAAATCTACAACCAGTTTTGAGACCCATGATAGAATTTGGGACTTTGGATTAAACAGCCAACTACAGCACCATTTTCACAGAACCAAGAAAGATTTTTTTTTCAAGAATGATCCTTAAGGGATCCAGTAACTTAGGAGAATCATTGTAGAGGTGCACTGAAGCTTTTCTGGTGGGCACATGGTGACCAGACACATTGACACTGGCTTTCCTTTGATGTGACTGTCAGTTTGTTATACGAGTCTGGAAATATATGGACATGAAGTGAAATTCGACTGGTTAATAAAGGTCTACAGCTGCAAGGCGGTGATCATTTTTAATAATCCAGCACCACCCAGTGTGGGGAATTAAACCTGCAGGCAAACCACGCTCTATTTCTCACACAAACTCATGTGGTAAAGTTTACGGTAGCTTTCCAAATTTAAGAGTCATCTAGAATTAGCTTTAGTCTGATAAAACGAATTTTAAAAAGCCACCCTGCCAATTTGGATTTTTTTCTCAGACACTGGGTATATTTTTCTTGAAATATTCTACTTTTTACTTGGGCCGGAAGTGAGAAACAGTTACTTCGGCGTCACTCGGCGGTGAGAAGCTAAAAGCGAAACTGACTGCTGGCGTGCCCTGAAAGTTGTGAATGTTCCTGCAGCGTCAAAAAACGCGCATAGCTCAGTTTAGTTGAGTCATGGCTCTAATTTAAAGCCACGTTTCATCTACGGTATCCAGTTTACATTCACTAGCCAAACTAGTAACCAGCCCCAGCCTGAGTAAAATGTAGCTTCCTGTAAAACCCACAGAGCTCCTGCGCCTGTGCAGACAGTCGACGATCCGCTCGAACTCCGCAGAGCCGTGTAGGCGGAGGCTCACTGGCGCGCATGCGCGGACTAGAATCCGGGGATGGGTCTATCGATGGAAACAAGATGGCGACTCTGGCAAAAGCGCCAATATATTTACTGAAGTAGATGTCCATAATTAACCGTGGTAGTGGGTTTTCCCAAGCCCTTCGGGGCATTCCGCGAAACATGACGAGCGGGAGCATGTTTTCCAAGAGGAATTGACCGGGATTAATATCGTAACAAAGTCAGCGAGATGTGCGAGAGCTATGCCCGCTCGCTGCTGCGTGTCTCGGTGGCGCAGATCTGCCAGGCTCTGGGCTGGGATGCGGTTCAGCTCACTGCGTGTGATCTGCTGTCCGATGTGCTGCATCGGTACATCCAGCAGTTGGCTCGGGTCTGTCATCGATACTCTGAGTTGTGTAAGTGCTTTGTTTGGTTCTCTTATTACTTTTTTAGCCTGTAAACTCAAAGTAGTCGATCACGTTGTTGTTAACTGACTCTGCAGCTGGCGCCCCCTAGCAAGCAGTTAATATGTCAGAAAGTACAGTAGGAACACAGCAAAGCGACTTCCCCTGTATTGTTATTATTGGGGCTATGCTGCTTTGCATCTGTTTTCAGTGTTAAAAGTAGCCGATCTCACGAGTATTGGTTACTTAACTGCTGTATAATCTATAAAATAACGTCGCGTGCCGACTGTAAACCTGTTGAGCATCACTTCTTGCTGCAGGAAGAGTGTGTGCAGAGTGAGTGCTGTGGTTTAATGACAACATTTTTGATCCATTTCAGATGGAAGAACAGATCCAGTCCTGGACGATGTCAGCCAGGCTTTTAGACTGCTAGGAGTGAGTCTGAGTGAACTGGAGGACTATGTCAACAACCTAGAGCCTGTGCCCTTCAGCCACCAAACACCGCTCTACCCTGTTAGCAAAAACAATGTCCTGCAGTTTCCCCAACCTGGAGTTCGAGATGCAGAGGAAAGGAAAGATTACATTCCAGAGTATATGCCACCTCTGGTCTCCTTACAAGAAGGTCAGTATAATAACTTGTATAGTATTAGCTATATGACCATTACTTTTTAGTGTGCACAGGCTGAAAGTTGATAGCAAAGTGGAATCAAGTCCTCTCTAAATCCTATGCAAATAATATAGCATTATAATTAAGTTTATTGCAGGGTTGTTACATTAGACTGTGATGTAACACAGCAGATTCGTAAAATAATCTTTTACGAATCATCTTTTTACTTTGTAGACATTTTATTGTGTTGTAAATGTTATTTTAAGTTGCTAAAAATAAGTGTAAATGCATCAATTCACACAAAGTGAAATACTTTTTTAAATACCCAAATATATTTAAAGTCAAAAGTTCAAACTAAAATCACATGTTTATGTTGTAAATGTCATGTTGTGATTGTCAAAGTTCTTAGTTCTGTTTTTTATCTCCTTTACTCTAGAAGAAGAGGAGGAAGAGGTCCCCCCTGATATGGGTACTTCAGCTGAAGCTATGCAGGTGGCACTGGAAGAGGATGAGGAGGAAATAGATGAAGATGAAACAGTCAACGATGAAAATCATCCACTAAAGAGGCACCTGGATAGTCCTGATGCAGCTATGGGCATGATGCCTACCTCCAAGAGGCCTCGGATGTACCCTGGCCTCAGCCCAGAGTGGGGTCTTGAGCCCAGGGAGCCTCTTACGTCTCTCAACCCTCAACGTGTTAGTCCAGGCATTCTACCTTCTCATGACAGCCTGGACCCCCTGTCACCTGAAATGCCATCTGGTACCCTGCCTTCTTTTAGACCTCAGCCCGTAATACCAAAACACTCTGATCAGAAGGCCCTCACTGCTCCAGCAAGAAAGCCTAAGGTGTCTTCCCCTGGCAGACAAAGGACTAAGTCCCCTAAAGGGGTTATTCCTGTTCCGGTGGTTGGCAGTCCCATAAATTCACCAAAACCATCTAAGGAAAAGAAAAAGTCTCCAGGCAAGACAAAGAGTCCTAAAAGTCCCAAGAGCCCTAAAATGGCCTCAGCTAAAGCCCCCCAACCTCAGAGCAAACCAGATGTCATGCAAAAGTTACCGTTGTCCACACCGAGTGAGAGCATGGGCAAAGACAATATTCATTTGCGTCAGAACATAGAAGAAAGGGAGCTAACTGCAGGCCCTTTCAAGAAATTAGAGCCAGATAATAGAGCAATTGAGGATTCGATTGACGCTGTGATAGCTAGAGCATGTGCTGAACGGAAACCCGATCCATTCGCGTTCTCCTCGGGCTCTGATTCGGATAGCAATGGATTCTCCAGTCCCAGGAGACTGACTATTATGGAGCCGTCTACACCTAAAGGCCCAATTGGTGCCGGCATCTTGTTAAAAGACACGTCAACACCACTTCACCCTCTGCCACACATAGGCCTGGGGAATTGGACGATGGATGACTCAATCAACGAGGTGATTCGAAAGGCCAACCAGGGGGGGCCATCTGCCCCCGCTGTACCCCAACCGGCAGCAGATTACGTGTCTTCCGGATCGGCTTCACCACCTACCCCTGAACCACTCCTCAAGGTGTTTGAGGAGAAAAATAAGATTGTGTCATCAGTAGATGTCAAGAAGAAGCTAAAGAAGGAGCTTAAAACTAAGATGAAGAAGAAGGAGAAAGACAAGCCGAAAGATAAAGACAGGGAAAAAGATAAGAGTAAGCTAAAAGAGAAGAATAAGGACAAGAACAGGGATAAAAACAAGGAGTTTTCTAAAGATGTGAAGATGCCCTGGAAGGAGTTTGGGGTAAAGGACGAGGAACTTTTTGTTCCACGAGACTTCCCCCTGGCTGAGGGCTCAATCAAGATGAAGTCAAGAGATGGGGACAGCTCTAAAAAGGAGAAGGAGAAACATAAAGACAAAAAGAAGGATAAAGAAAAAAGTAAAAAGGACAAGGATAAGAAGGACAAGGGGAAAGATAAGAGCAAGGACGACAAGCAGAAACAATCTACATTATCCCCCTTTGGTCTGGGTGATGTCCCGCCACTGTTTAGCCCGCATACCTGTCTGCGCGTGCCCTCAATGCTGCCTCCTTTGGCCCCAATCCTCCAGGAGAAGGAAATAAAAACCAAGGAGAAGGACAAAAAGAAAGACAAGAAAGAGAAGAAGAAAAAGAAGGACAAGGAGAAAGACAAGGAGCGGGAAAAGGCCAAAGAAAAAGAAAGGGAAAAAGAGGATAAGAGGAAGGAAAAGGAGAGGGAAAAGGAGAAACGAGAAAAGGAAAAAGAGAAAGAGAAGGAGAGAATTCGACTGGAAAAGGTCAGTTTGTATTTACGTCTAGCATACCTTTTGTTTATTGTTTTTTGATTTTTCTGTATGTTGGCGCCACAAATATTTCTATTATCCTTTGTGTCTCTTTAGGTCAAAATAGACACTCCAGCACCTTTACCGTCTCCGGTCATTCCCAGACTGACGCTCAGGGTGGGAGCAGGTCAAGACAAAATGTAAGTACTGATTAAAGCTTTCTAGTGCTACCTCTGATAATGTGTTTTTATGTCACACAAAGAGTCTTTACAGTTGACGGCCGGTATTCATGGGGGTTAGGGTCCACAACTGCCCGTGAATAGCTGAAATCCATGAATACTTCAAATCCTTTCTAAAAACGTTTATAACTGCCAATTTTATTAGTTAAAACACCAAGTATACCTTAAACTATCATCCTAAAACACTTCATTTCAAAGTCATCTTACAACGAGTCTTTTATGAAGGTCTCAGGCATTTCGCAGCCGCTTCCGTGTCTGGCGATGCAGATTTCCCCATGCAGAGAAATATACTCTTTTTTTTTTCTTTTTTTTTCATTCATAAAAAATGTATTTAGTCACGAAAATAATTGAATAATAATAATAAATGAGAAATATTTTAAATACGCTCTACAGAAAAAAATCCATGAATAGGTAAATTCTCTGGGAATATTTGGGAGTTACTTTCCGCAAAACAATCTGTGCAAACTGAACCGCGGATAGGCCTGTGTTGACTGTACTTCTTGACCTATGAAATCTTACTTTTTCTGGCCTCAGTGCTTTTTGGTACTGCCTGAAAGGTATCTGTTAAAGATCTATTCATGTTTTTTGTCCATTGTCTCATTTTTGATTATATAAATTCTGTTTGATGAAGTTTTATCAGCTGGGTGGGTGGGCTGCTGTGCTCACAGCTGCAGCTGTTTACCTTTGATGATCACATTGAGTTAATTAATTTAGTTCTACCTTAAAGAAGACTCTTATAAGAAGAGACAGTATGAACAGAAGACATCTCTAACTTGTAACTCTCTATCAACAGTGTCATCAGCAAAGTGGTTCCAAATTCAGAGCCCAGCACGCCAGCACCCAAGACCCCTGCTACCAAGTCAGGACCTGGCAATCGCCCTCGGACACCGCCGCCACCACCAATGCTGCCGCCAGTCATACCCACGCTGCCGCCAGCTCCCTCGCCCCTTCCACCTGCTCCACCCCCATCATCGTCTTTAATTTCCCCGCCCCCTATACTCCCTCCTGCCGCCTCCGTCAAAACACCGGTCCGCAGCGTGGTAACTGAGACCGTCAGTACTTACGTGGTAAGTGCCCAGGATAAAAATATTTGTGCATTTAAAAGCTTTAGCTTCACCAGTCTTTGTTTAGTGTCCATGACATGCACATTAACAAGAACAGTCTGAAATTACATACCTGAATATCAGGCTGCAAAATCTATATATGAATTGAATCCCTGGATCCAGCTCATGAAAGTTTCTTAAGAGTATAAAGATGTTGCTCCTGTTTTGGTTTTTGTTTTTTCAGTTTGATCTTGAAATATTAAAGAGGGCTTTAAAAATATTTTATGGACTCCACAAGCTCTAAAAGCTCTTCTAATGTTACCTAAGCACCGTCTGTTGTTTTCATGAATCTGTCTTTTTGATGAACCCCACTAACCAGACACACATCCTCCTTGGCAAAGGTAGTTTACACTCAAGATAAAACAGACTGTTGGGTTATTCAGCGTTTTGGGGGGATTTTTTTCATTATCTGTTTGTGTCATAACTATATTTTTTTTCATTTGATTGCCTTTGACATGTCACTAAAGTTTTCTCCTGTGTGTAACAATCAAGATTCGAGATGAGTGGGGAAACCAGATCTGGATTTGCCCTGGATGTAACAAACCTGATGATGGCAGTCCCATGATAGGATGTGATGGCTGTGACGACTGGTATCACTGGTAAGAGCTTTACAACCCTGTATTTTCATGACAAGGATGGGTGCTTGTACTAATTCTTAATCTGCTCTTCCACTTCTGGGTTCTTATTTGCATTTTTAATGCATTTATATGTAATTCACTCTTGTCACTTTGGTTAATCTGGGGAAATGTGGTTTCTGGGCGTCTGTAATGGGACCTTTTGATAAAAAAATATCAGCACAGCCCCATTAAAAATCTGTCAAATACTGTGTATGATTTACAGCAGCTGATTAAAGGTATTTGTATGACTGAGACATAGTGTGTTTGGGATCGTAAAAAACAGAAAAAGTTGTTGCTGCTGTTGAATCATTCGTCCTGCTCCTAACATTCCTCAGAGGTTATGATCCATGTTGACACGATAGCATAACACAGTTGCCTCAGATTTGTCTCCCAACAGATTTATCTCCCCACCACATCCCAACGGTGCTCTATTAGATTTAGATCTGGTGTCTGTGGAGGTCATTTGAGTACAGTGAACTCACTGTCATATTCAAGAAACCAGTTTGAGATGATTTGAGCTTTGTGACATGACACGTTATCCTGCTGGAAGCTAAAAGCCGTCTGGCCATTCTCCTCAGATCTCGAGCACCAGAGAACTCCCACTCATATTTTCTTCTTTTTTTTTGGACCACTCTCTGTAAACCCTAGAGATGCTTGTGTAGGAAAATCCCAGTAGATCTACATTTTCTGAAATACTCAGACCAGCTCATCAGTCACCAAAAAACACGCCACATTCAAAGCCACTAAAATCAGCATTCGGGTGCTCCATTTGAACTTCAGCAGGTCATCTTAACAATGTCTACATGCCTTAATGCAATGAGTCACAGCTACCTGATTGGCCGATTAGAAATTTGTGTTAATGAGTAGTTGAATAGGTAGTTGAATGCGTATGTAATTAATGGGCCTGGGTCCACATTACAGTAGGGGGAAAGTTGTTTCTGTGTTTGTATCATCTGTTTTTGATTTGTGAAAATCCAGGAAATTGTGCTAAATGCTAACGGTACATTTATAATCATACAAAATAACAGAAGCACTGTATCTTTCATGTCAACTGATAATTCGAGATCAATTTTTTTCAGACATATGAAGCACATAATCAGTCTGAATATGTTTGTCAGTGAGCTGCTGATTTTTTTTGTAATTTAAATGCATCTTTTATTATCAAAAAGTACAACAATGACTGAATGACCTGATTTCCAGTAATGAATGGCATCCCCTCACATCTCCTTGGGAAGTCTGTAGGTGGTTGAATTTATTAAATGCCAGCAACCTGACAGGATGAGGCCTAAATAAACAATATGTTTGTTCTTTTTAATTTGACATAATGTCTTCTAACCAAATGGGGCTAAAGCCTCATAGGAATATGACTGCATTCTCACCATTTCCTCACTAACCTCAACTCTCTTCTTCTGTAATGTCCTTAGGCTTTGTGTCGGGGTCGTCACAGCGCCCCCTGAGGACCAGCAGTGGTTCTGCGTTAAATGTTCCAGCAAGAAGAAAGATAAAAAACACAAGAAAAGGAAACACAAACCGCATTGAGACTATGCAAAAGCACATTTTGGACTGTTTTGGACTAAAGCCATCAATGAACACTCATGGCACTGCTGTAAAATTTAAAAAAAAGCTAAAGAAAGCTAAAATTATGGCTGATGCAAACTTCTGAGGATTTTTTTAAAGATGTCAGCCACGATTCATTGTGAGTTGGTAAGAGGATTAAAAAAAAAAGGATTCAACCAGCACATAATCAGCCTTAGTTCTCATGTGGTCCCCCCCCTTTTTTTGCCTATAAATTGTTTATTTGTTGCTTTTGGATGTCCAATCTTGGAGATCTTGTCTGTGTAAGGAGACCATGGCAGTTTCTGTCAAATCAGAGTTAAAATTTCTCAACAAAGTGGAAGAAAGAAGAACAGCTGTCGTCTTTTTTTCTGTTTTCCCTCATGTTGCCAAGAAATGGCATGACCTTTGTGTCAAGCCTTTCTTCCAATTTTCTGCAGTATCACTGAAATGTCATGTATATAAATGATTGCATCAGGCATGTATAAATGTGTAAATACCAACTTCCAAGCCAAGTGCATTTTGTTCTTAGGATTATTGACTCAAAAATCCATTTTCAGATATTGCTTTTTAAATCTACTGATTTTTCTGTAATTTCTGTACATTTTTTTAAATTTAAAGTTTGTATTTTTATTTCCCCCCCCCCTTTCCCTTCATATGGAGTAGTCCTGGAGTTATACTGTAGCTGTGCTTGTAATGTAATTAATTTCACTGAGATTTGAATATTAAAGATGAATGGTCTGTGTACTCACAGACTTTAACATGTCAATCTCATTACCATCAAAACTTTACCCAACTCACCTGTCCAACCCATCCATGCATCCTTGATTTTTTTTTTTTTTTTTTTCGACGAGTGCACGCTTTCAATTGTTTTGGGGTTGTTGTTTTTTTGCATTGGCTTTATAAGAAATAGATTGGAAATATTTTATCAAACCCAGTTTCGTATGTTGAATTTTGTCCGTGTTAATTCACTAATCCAGGATCCTCCCTTGCAGCTGTGTTACTGTTACCGTTACACTGAACACTGAAGGTCACCTGAGCGATTTTGTGTGGATCAGTTTGTCTGCTACAAATGGGGATATTTGTAGACTTGCTGCCTTTCCTCGAATGACCACACGGTGTCAATCTTCGTGCACAGAAACCGGCGCCCTGCTCATAAGGCGTGGATGACGAGACAGCCTCGTGCAAACCGTGTTCCACCACATCATAAATGTAAAAAAGCTATAACTGCTCTCTTAGGTAATGCATTTGGGATCTTCTCAAACATGCCTTGAAAGGAAATCGTCTCTAAAAGCACTGTCCCTTGTAAGACACCCTATAAATGACAGTAACATTTACAGCCATTCAGAAGCTATTAAGGTGGGTTTCTGTAGGGGGGGGGCAGGTAGTAAAACATCCTTTGCAGAATTATCATTGGATGGTAATTTTAGAACTTGGGCTCTGCTTGTCTTGTGTCACTTTTTCCATTCTTTGAAATTAAACGTTGCAATGAAGCCTCTGAAGGAGGAGGAAACATATGTAGCAGAAGCAGATTACCAGTCATCAATGACTTTATATACTGAGATGTGAAACATCTTCATACGTATCTGCTGTAATGTGCTTCTGCATCATATATTTCTGGGAACAAGCAATACCAGTGCTGTCTTTGGCATTTTGGTGCACAGGTCATATTTTAAAATTCAAATTTTATTTGTCACGTACACAGTCATACACAGTACGATATGTAGTGAAATGCTTGGACAACTGCTCGTGACCTAAAGAAAACAAAAAAGGAAAAGGCTATGAATAAGATAGGAAATAAATATGAAAAATTAAAAAGGGTAAATTTAACTAGGAAGGAATAAAATATAAATTAAGGTTAAAAATGAAATAACTGTACAACACAAATTAGAATGAAGAGTAAATTTAACTTGGAGAATAAGATAAAATATATAAATTAAAGTTGAAAATAAAACAACTGTACAACAAAATACACAATATAGAACTATATAAGAATGTATGAAGAAATCTAAATAAATATATACACAATAACAGCAGCGTGATTTAAGTAATGAAGTGAAAAGTAAAAAGTACTTTTACAGAAAAGTAATAGTATATGAAAACCTTTGAAAGGGCGTAGAGAAATTCTGAGGTCTGAGTTCAGTGAGTTTTAAAAAAAATTTATTCAGCATTGTGCTGGCAGTTGGCTAATGAAGGCTGTGTTTTTGAGGTGGATACCCCAGCATTTCTGTTTAGCATCTGCGATTGATTCATAGACTGAATATTTCAGTTCAGTCCTAATTTAAGTGAAGAAGAAAGTGCTACACACATTAGAAGAGCATCTCTGAACACACAACAAGTAAAAACTTGAAGCACATGATCCACAGCAGCACAAGACCACATTGGGTCCCACTCCTGTCAGCTAAAAACAGGAAACTGAGGCTACAATTCACACAGACCATGAGCATTGGTCATCTAGTCTGATGACTCTCAACTTCTGCTGCAAACATGAAACTATGGATCCATCCCACCTTGTATCAATGGTTGAGGCTGATGGTGGTGTAATAGAGAGGGGGATGTTTTTTTAGTACACCCATCACTCCTTAGTTCCCACTGAACATTGTTTAAATGCTTACCTGACAACTGTTGCTGACCATATCCATCCCTTTATGACCAAAATGTACCCATCTGCAGATTGCTCATTCCTGCAAATTATTCCTGCAAATGAAGCTTTGTACACTGTACTCAAACAGCGTATAAATCTTTAAATCCTTGATGTTTTGTGGACATAGAAAGCAAACCTGACTCATTCACCTTTAAACGTGCGAATATTTCCTCCTACTTATCCACTCCTTTCTCTTTCTTGTTTACTCCCAAATTTGGAAATCTACTCAACATCTTCCGATAACATAGAATGAAAGAGGAAGTGGAAAAAATGATGCGTGACAGAAGAAAAGGGAAGTAAAATTACTTCTGTCCATGCAAAATAAGCTGACATTTCAATGTGGTATGGCGTTTTTAATCACACCAGGCGCGTCCAGTCATGCAGGTCATTGTGGGAGGAGAACTGATGTGTGCTAAATCTGTAAAATCAAAGTAGTCAAACTGAAAAAAAAAAGGCCTAAATCTCTATTTCTTATTATTAGATATTAAAATTTTTAACCGTGGTGAATAGGTAACAAACAAGTTATGATGCTGGGGGAGGGGGGGGGGGGGGGGGGGGGGGGGGGAGCTGTGCCCGCTTGTAACCATTTGAAAATTTGAGTGTCAAGTGTGACTTTAAAGTCATGCTGCCAGCGTGTGGTGTTTGCACTCGAGCAGTGTTCACCGAGCTGTGACAGTTTCAGTTTTAACCTGCAAAAACACAGACAGAATTTGTCTGTGCAAATGGTCCCGAGGGAGGCCAAAAGTGGAAAAGAAGAAGAAGAAAAAAGAAAGTTGAGGTTGCTTTCACTGTTCAGGCCACCTGCAGTGCTTTCACCATGTGCTGTTATTCAACTTAGTACATGTCAGGCATGAATGCATTTTGTTTTTCAGCCGCAAAATGCACTGAAACCCAATAACGCTCCCTTTCAGAGCAATACTCCTTGTTTCATATATCATTCCCATGCCATATTACTACACCTCTGTCACCTCTTTTCAGTTGTCAGCGATTAGCACGCAGGCGTTATCGTACTGTACGCTTACTGTAGGTGTTCATAGCAGAGCAGCAAGAAAATCTTTCAGTTATCCTCGTGCTCGGCGGCTCTGACTAGTCACGCTAAGCAGCATGGCATCATAAAGGCCTGGATTTCAGCACAAGTGTTTAAAATATTCAGCAGAAGGAGCGGGGCTGAGATGAAGAGGATTTCGTGCCACGATCAGAAGAAGCAGAGAGCCCGTTCATGCTGCTGTACTCGACTGTGATATCAGCACACACTGGCATGACCCTGTTTCAGATGACTTTCCTACTTAATGTCGTATTACCCAAGCGGGACACAACACCTACGGGAGGGGAAGACCTAGATTGAGTTCCTCCTGGGTTTTGGTGAAAAGAATATTGCAGTAAATTAGTTTCAGATATTTCACCTGATTGGTCCATGGCAGCACAAACATTGGCTGAGAGAGTACGAGAGAATGTGTGCAGGAGCTTAAAAAAAAGCTGCCTTGACTTCTTCATTTTCCTATCTAGATGGCTCCCAGCAGAGTGGAGTGAACTTTGTGCCATGCAAATGATAAAACTACACACTTTTGATAAAAAGCTGCTGGGTCTTTTCAACATGCTCTTAATTCTCATGGTTGGGATTTCTGGTTTTTAAATCGACTGTGGAGAACCTTTGTTTTGTAGAATTACATACCGGCACATGTCATTTGTGCATCGGTGTTTGCGTTATAATCTAAAACACAGTAGGACCACAGTTTTGGGCTGCTCAGTGAACTTCAAACACTCCAGGTACTGGAGGTACACTCCAGTACCTGGAGTGGACAATAAGGGGAGTAATGTCATCTGTCCTTATTTCACAAGTACCCACACTTACTTAAGTGTTTGCTTATATTCTGGCAGCCTATCTTTCTCTCTATCTACTCAATTATAGTAATGATGTCAGGCTGTCATAGAAAGCGCTCTCGCTGTCACAAACAGGTTGGTAACCAGACAACTCATGCATAGTGTGATATGCACATGCTCTCACTGCCTGGAGAGTGGTTATACTGTTTATCTCTAGTATCTGCAGGTGCTCAGACAGAGCATTTATTGATAAAATGAGTTGTGGTGGGCGCAGGTGTAGGATGCTAGGCTTGATCAACCAGTTGGCCTTGTTTAGGCTTTTATTTAGAGCAGTTCACTGACTGAACTACATGGCAAAATCCAAAAAAAGAAGGGGAAAAAACATGCTACAAAATCAGGACTGGAACAGAATGAAATTCTGTGTCAACTGTGTTGATGTTTCATCTAATTTCCTCTAGTGTGACAATGGGAATAAATCTTCCATGTCCAATTTTCTGAAGTTTCCCTAATATGGGTGTCAATTAGTCGAAGAGTGCTGTGGACACAGCTTTACAGCCTGCAAACTGCGCTGCCGCAGGCAGCACAATGCATTAGCGCACGATGAGCTGTCAGAGAGGATTATTTCAGCCACCACAGCCAGCGAAGGGGGTGGGCACCGCTCTGCTGCACTAAACCAAGGAGAAAGAGTGGGCGGGAGACACAGAAAGGGAGAGAGACACACCGAGGAAAGAGGGAAAGAGAAGAAAGTGTCCGTTACACCGGGTGGATTTTTCCAGAGCACCGATGTTGGAACACTCTTCTGAGCTGGCCCTGGTGCAGAGTCTGTATGCCAACAGCATGCGCTGTCCCCCCTCTGCGGCCGGGATCTCAGTCAGGAATGAGGACCTGCCTATGAGGTACGTTGGGTTGGCCCCTCATTCAAATTTGGGCTAGCTTTTGTGGAGCAGCCCGTATTTGGACTGCCTCTTTGTCTGGGCTGGATATTGTCATAGGATGTATTGTTTCCAGCTGAGTCGTTCTCCCATGCTGTGAGAGTGTGCCTGTGGGCAGGGTAGTGTTCCTCTGGTGCGCCTATATGGTTTTCTTTTTAAACAGGAATCTAGAAGCCATGTTTAAATTGAATGCATTTTATAGTTTATGTCTCCTCAACTTCCCAAGAAAGATGTATCACTAAAATTGAATAAAAATGTACCTCCCTTCTTTATTTTTTCAAACTTCCTCAAGGAATTGTAGATTTGCATGAAATATAAATGTTTTAAAAAAAAGGTGGAGGTGTCAGTGTTGTAGGTGTTTGTCTTCGAACTGCACGGCCCACTGAAGAAGAGCAGTACGAGTGACTGGATGTCTGCTGAAAGCTGCCCAGGCCTCACTGTGCTGAGCCAGTCAAACACAACTGAAGATATCAATTATCTTTAAATGCAAGAAAAGGAAACATTTACATGTGCATTTGCATACATTCAGTGGAACTTTACACTGATAAGGCAGCGCTATATTTATTTAGTACACCCTGAAACAGTTGATTTCCTCTGCAAAGGAAAGATAAGATGAAGTTCACTCTCTCCATTTTGAGAGCACTTCAGCTGGTCGGCCATTCGACAAATGATTTCATGAAAGGCAGAGCTAAGAATAAGTGCACTTTCAAGTTAAAGGCGTCCTGCTTAAAAACACACGATGTGGCCTCTTTTTTGTTTTTAGTTGAAGCTGGCCTATTTTTACACCTTGTACTTTTTTTTTTTTTATCACGAAAAGGTGCACATTTAAATGCTGGGTGAGTGGGCTCTTCAGCTCCCACTGCATGAGGGAGAAAACATTTGATGTAAACAACAAAAGGATGGCACATGTGGAGGATTATGATAGGATTAGAGTAGTAATCATCTGAGATTAAGAAAGACAGTCTAGTATTAGAAGGTGCCAGCAACTAGACATGACACTAGGCATGTAAAATCCAATCTGTTAAACATCTTTTTAGAAAAAACAAATAGTACATACCAACACAGCTGAAATGTGTTGGATGCTGCAGATGCCTCCGTCTCAATGAAACCCAAATCTTCAGAGAGGTTTAGCGTACCTTTTGATATCAGCCCCTTAAGCTAAAGGTGATGCATGTTGCACAGTGGGCTCGTCCGCACTTATGGAAAAAGAGTTTGCATTATCACATTATGCACACAAGCCTCCTTCAGGCACTGTTTAATAGAGCAGACCCGACACTGGTGCCAGGTTGCCTTGAAATTGCTATGGATACAGGGATTAAGTAGGATTTCATAAATAGGATGTTTCTTAATGCTCACTATGAAGAATATTTTAGGACTGTGCAGCTGCTGAAGCAGTAATGAGTGGTTTGATAATTAGGCTAGCCCCCCAACTCGTCTCTCAAACAGCACTTGACAACAGTCCTCCACCCCCCCGCCCGTTTACCTTTCCCTCCACGTGTAGAGGCCTCACCTTGTAAGTCCAGCACAACAAAGGAAGATAGGCTCCCCCTCCCCCCTCTCCCCACCTTCTAGGAGATAACAGTCCAGCACAAAGGGGGAATATGACCTATGACCCTGAAGGGAAGAATGGATGAAGGCAGACAAGAACAGCTACATTTTTACCCACCTAACTTTTTGACTGGGAATTGATTTATGGACCGATCTGCAGTGCAAGGCAATAAACAACCTGGAAATAATCTTATTTATTTAAGTAATCCAATAAAAACAAAAGGCCCGGTTGCCTAATTTAAGAGTGCTGGGAAGATATGGAAACAGGAGTGGCATTAGTGTGATTGATAGTAATAGCCTGGATACTATATTTAAACATTTTAAATCGCTCACCAATTGTGATTATTAGATCACTGATTCATTCTCAGATAGACTCATTTCACAATAAGGCTCGACATGATCTGATTAATACGTTTTTTTGTTTTTTGTAAAAGGGTTGTAGAATGTGGGTCATTATTGGAATGCAATGGCGATGCTAGAGCAGATAAAAGATCGTAAACTAGAAAACAGGTTAGTAAACTCTCCATAGGGCACCACGTGTGGTCTCTAAAGGGACATTGCAGTCATTTAGATAGGGGTATTTAGATTGTTGAGCAACACGCAGCGTGTCTTTCGGACTTTTGTTGACGAGGCCACGCCTCTGCTTTGCTGCAGCTCGGTGTGCAGTGTTGACGGCGGCTCGCCTGAATTTATTTCGCTCGGAGACAGCGAGAGAGAGAGAGAAAAAAGAAGGAAGGAATAAGGCGGATACCGGTGCCCTCGCGCTCTCTCTATATATCTCCCTCCCTCCCTCTCTGCAGTTTTAAAGAAGACGCCCCCTCCCAGCACCTGCTCTGCTTCGTCTTCTCGCCGTCTCACAGGAGTTGAGTGGACGTCGCTTTTCGTTGTTTAGACGCTGTGTGTGTTGTTCTTTTTTTTTTTTTTTGGAGCATGACTTCGGCGTACAACCTGGATTTCCTCCCTCTCACCGAAAGTCGGTTAATGACTTCGAGCGACACAATGTAAGTAAATCAGCTAAAGACATGTGCCGAGTTCTCGCCTCGCCTCTTCAACATCGTAAACACAGACTGGCATTTTTATTTTTTTTTAAGCAGGCGAGGCGAACAAAACAGTTGAGGGCTAGTTGAGTTAGCTAACGCTAGCTAAACGAGCAAACTGGGATGCTAACGTTGCTAATCACGCAAGCGGTGAGGATACGCTCACCTGGAGTTTAAGTTGCTAGCTTGACTTGGGTAATACAGGCATGTGACCACAATAAATTGTAGTTAAGTAAAGTGTGGCCCTGCTGCTAATCTCTTATCTCGTCACTTTGAGTGAAAACGCAGTTTGCTAACAGCGGTACCCGACGCTTGGGCGCGCTACAATAGTCAAGTGACATGTGCTTCCGGAGATCACACGTTCAGTATCAGTCCAGAAAAAGAAACCACGTAGCTTAAAAAAATATGCAAATAAATAAACATGATGCCCATTTTGTGCCCTTTACGTTGCATTAATGGCACAGACATATTTTTTGGTTGTTTGTTTTTGCTCTGACTTCGGGTTACTTCGTTACAGCTGATCAAATTCTCATTTGAAGTGCGGTCGATCGAAACAAACGGTGGATGTTTAGACGATCAATTGTCGGGCTTTGAAAACAAGCGCTTTTAGCAGACGAAGTGTGAGAAGTTGCTTTAAAGTTCCATAACACTATATGTTGTTGCCAAGCCGTTACTAATGTGACTTCAGTTTCTAAAGTCCAGCAGCGTGCGTGAGCCTGTTTGCAGGCAGGATACGGCACACTTACTCCCGGTCCCTCCCTGTGTCTCTTGCTAGCAGCCGAGCCTGCTAACATGGTTAGCTGCAGCTCACATGCATTTGTACCCCCCTCCTCCCGTCCATGTTGGTTATAGAGTGCTGACTTAACGATAGAAAACACGTGGTTTGCTACATTATTGAGCCATTAATGGAAATCTTGTGACGGGGCATGTAAACAAGTGGGAGGAAAGGTATTTATAAAGTACATAGGTCCATATATAACTCCCCACCCCGAAGGTAGTATCGACACAAAGTCAGCTAATCCTGTTTGACAAAAACATTTCCAAAATCACCGCCTGCTTTACGACACTGTTTAACATTTAAATGTTTGCAATTCCAGCAATGCTCTCTGTAGTTTGCAACAAAATGGCTGTTATTGCATGGTCTCACAAATGAGGAAACTCAACAGCTGAACAAGGATTCTTTAAATGTTTTAATCACGTTATCCTTTGCTTGTTGTGCTTTTTGTTTTTTGCTCTAGAGCAAACTATAAATTAAAAAGATTAAACAAGAAAATATTTTTGCTTCTAGTTTAAAATGTTGCACTATTTCTAAATGATTTGCTGATTGGGTTGTAAAACGCTTCATATTAAGTGGCCTTTTAAGCTTTTAGAAACTTTTTAAACGTGCCAGTAAACTGCAAATATTTACATTTGTGGCTTTGTGTGTTATATAAACTAAACTGATATACTGAGGATCAATGGCCATTTATGTGACAGTGATCGTTGTAGTTCCACCTTTTTGATATCCTGTTTTCTTGTGTAAAATAATGTGTGAATATTGTAAGGGGTTTTCCCCCACTAAATAAATTTCCCTCCATCCATTCTGGGCTTGTGCCAAAGGAAAATGACCAGGGATATGATAAGAAATAACCAGTTCAGCCTTTTTTTTTTCTTTTTTCTTTTTTCTTCTTCTTTTTGTTTGTCTTTTGTGACTATGCTGACTGCATCTTGACTGATTTTTGTCTAATTGTTGACAGCGAGAATGGCTTTCGGGGCTTAAGCATGATCCTTTGGCAGCCGACACTGCCATAGTGCTATGTCAGTTAGCTAAGTGTCACAGTGATCCCTTTTTGTTGCGGTCAGGGAGTTGTTGATCTGTGTGAAGTCTCGGATCTTGGCGCTGAGTTGGATGGCTGCTCGGGCCAATTGTTCACTCTCCTTGCTGTCAGGGTGCTGGTGGATGAATGCCCTTGTAGCCAGATGTTAAAGGCCAAAAGAAGGACCACTCTGATCTGGATTGTTACTTTTTCCTTTTTTCTTTTTTGCTGCTGTTGCTGCTTGCCTTAGCATGACAGTAACTGCAAGCCTGTCTGTCCTGGAGCCACAAAACACTCAGTGAGATCCTCTATCTCCACTGTGGGGTGGTGTGATCGAAGGTTGAGCAAATTCTTCTGCAAGCTTTGCAAACAAAAGACGTTGAGGCACAGAGTGAGTTGCATAAGACCACAGTCACCCACTATGTCCATGACTCTATCAGTAGTTGGCTCTGAAGTGATTAACAAAGAGGTAAGAGGTCTGTTTAAGCAGAAAACTATGGGATTAGTTAGAGTAATGGATTAGATTAAAGGCATTTGAGAATTACAACCCTCATTTGGTACAACCCTCATCTTTTGCATAGCATTGAGTATCTGTGCTTTAGATAAATTATAAGCTAATGATTGATCTATCAGTGATCACAGTGCAAGTTTGAATTTTGTGCATAATTGGAAGCCTTGTTTTAAAGTATTGTTTCTTCAATGTGCAGTATTTTCTGCAAACTCTCCATTGGAGCCTGTAGGGGTGAAACTGAGACTGAAACGGAAACACGTCTGCAATATTGTACAACGATAGTGCTATTAATATTAGTTAAACCATACTAGTGAAAGCTGTGATTTTTTTTTTTTTTTCAAGATCATTTCCACAATTACTGAAGTGGAAATGTTTACATTAATGGCGTGTGTGGGTTTGTTTTTGTTTTTTAGTTCATGAGAACACACAAAAAAGCCGTATTCACCCATCCCCAAACCAAGGTATGGGCCACAATGGTACAGTAGTTGCTCCAGTTATTGTTGCAGTTAAAAAAAAAAAAGAAAAAAAAAGAAAAAGTAAAGCATTGAAAAATAATGGATTTATCTGATCAGCTTTTAGTGTGGAACTATTTTTGGTGGAAAATATCGCAATTATTGCAATAACACTAAGTGCAATAATCTTTTCTGGCATCGTTGTATTTTTACTCAGTTGTATATAGCATTTGTATTCTATTTTTATCTTATTGTATATTTTATTCTACTGTATATAGTATTTTATTCTATTCTGTACAGTTGTGTGTACTGTATTTATTCTTATTGTATTCTAATTTTTGCTTCATAACTTTTGCACTGTCCACTTCCTGCTGTGACAAAACAAATTTCCCACGTGTGGGACTAATAAAGGTTATCTTATCTTATCACACTGACTAAATTTCTTAAAACCAAAAGGAGGACTTATTAAAGTGTGGGACAAAAAGACGTCTGGCTAGTTTGTACATAAATAAGCTAAAGCTGAGTTAAGCAAACTAGCATTTCTGGTACCAAGGCAAATATCTGTTATTTCAGACATGTTCCGACATCTCGGGATAGCCCTGACAAACGCTGGCCCCTTCTCCCAAGCTTCTGCAGTATTTTAATTTAAAAAATGAGCAGTTGTACTCGGACTGTCAGTGACCTGATCTAACCACTGAAATTGATGTGACTATATTCTGTAACTAATCTGACATGTGTGCTTTTGATGTACACACATTTCAGTTATGGGCTTTTGGTAACTGTTTATCAGATAGCTAGAAATAACAGGAAGATAGTCTTGTCCCAGCAAAGGTAACAATGCCTTATCTATATGTGGAACGGTTGAGCTTACATGCTCCTCCTCAGAGGCCCATTTTGAACAAGGAAGAACCCTGAACGGGTAATTCCCCATCCCACGTAAGCAGGAACATCAGTAGTAGCAGTGCATTTGTGTTCGACCTTCTATGCTCTATTTTGATGATGATGATAATTAAAAAAAAAAAAAAAAAAAAAAAAAAAAGAACAGGTTGGATAATTAAAATGAGTTTTATCTCAATCAAAGCTGTTCTGTTTTCTGTTACAGGTTAGTGTAATGAATGTCAGAGTAAGTCACCACATTCAGGCAAATTGATTGTGCTTGATTGCTGCATTTAGTTGGCTGTTGGTCTCTTCACTTGAGACTAATTGCTGACGCTCCGTCTGACACTAACTGAGGAGAGTTTGTAGTTGCTCGTTTTGACTGTTCATGCAAGCTTTACTTTAGCATCGCCATCTATAACCGCTGGGGACTCTTGGTGTGATTATGTAGCTAATGGGGCGGGCCTTGTCATCAGATGCTGGCCGTCTGTTAACACGCAGCCCACTCAGAGGCTGATTGAACACGTCCGTCTTCATCAGGGCAAATGCAACAATGAAATTAGGCCATTTTGAGCTGAATTGGAGTTAATGCCAGGAGGAAAAAAAAGATTTCAATAATTTTCTCATCAGAACCACAGTGTGCTGATTAGGTCAGCCACTTGGTATGGAAATCAAATGACACACAGTTCTCCTGTTTCTGCCTTGAAGTTGTAAAACAATTTTTTGTTTGTTTGGGACCAAAAACAAGGAGTTGTATTGATTTTTGATAACAACAGTTATTCTGTCAATCCTGTTGTCTGTGGCCAGTCTTTTAAGTTGCATCTTCAAGCTGTCAGGAGTTTTTATTTTTTTTCCCCCAGGCTCATTATACTTTATTGAAGCTATCAAAGAATATTCAGCTTTTTTTTTTCTTTTTTTTTTTTTTGTCGTCTAGTGTTAGGGAAAATAAATGGAGTTGAGCGAGAGAGAGAGAGACTTTGTTCTACTTGACAGCTGTCAGAGATATTACTGAGGCATTAGAGGCATTCTGTGTCTCATTGAATCAGCTTATAAGGCCACTGGTTTCCTAAAAGGAAAAAACGGCTCACGATTTTTTTTTTCTTTAAGGGTATTACTAGCAAACAGCTGTTTCAGTCGACTGATTTCTCTCTTCTTTAAAGCAGCATGTTCTTTGTGTGAACCTTGACTTTATTTTATCCCCAATAAAGTATTAAAGTGGCATGCTGCTGGTTACCAGGTGATGAAATGAGTTTGGTCTGTCATTTAAACGGGAAGAGACTCATGGCAATTTGTAACATGTCTTTAGTAAGACTTGATCAATATTTTTATTAAAGCAACATTGTGATAGTTTGACATTGAATGTACCACATTAGTGATTTTCTAGTAATGATAAAATGCTAGCTGGTATTTATTTTTAATGATTGATAATAGCAGGCAGTGAGATTGGTTTCCATCAGCAATGGTGGGGGGGAAAAAACTCTACATCATGTGACATTTGGTGTTGCTGTGACCCTCCTGAGGGTTTCGGAATGAGTAATGTCCACAACCACGAGTATAACCAGGCAAATTGGCTGGCCTTCTATTATGGGCACAGGAAAAGGTGTCGCTGGCATACTTGCGCGGTCAGAGCTCACCAACAGGACAGACACATGGTCTAGATAAATCACCTGTTTTTATGGGTGGCGCAGCAGTGGGCATGCAACTGCCATGGCTCTGGATGGCTCGTCAGCTGCTGCAGGGTGTCTTGGAGCGCGACGAGCTGCCACAACGCAGGGCTGTTTGTGGAAGCTCAGCAAAAGACTTCATCACTGCCGTCTGGGAATACTCTGGCAGGTGGTGCTGGGAGCAGAGCTGGGCGGTACTGACAGAATCAATTGCAGTATTTATTTTAACCGGTACACTTGGAGTTAAGTATCGACATTTTGTGTAGGTCTAATAGTTTAATACAATGTTTAAGTGTCTGACATAACTAGCTTATTATAGTTACAGCCAAAAACCGAAACCATGTCTGAAAAGGCATCAAAATAGAAACTTGACTCTGAGAAGAAAAATAAAACTTTGTACTTGGTAAATTAAATAAAATGAATATATACAGTGAAGGACTTTGAATTTAGTCTTGTCCCAGTTTGATTAAATTTTTCCACACAACATACCTGAGGTGGTCCACCTGCTGAGGCTTGGGATCACTACATGACAAAGTCAACAACACCCACAACGTTGTCTTATATTGCATGTTTTGACCTTGATAAATTTTTAGTGAAATTCAGCTCAGCCTCTGCTTGTCTCAACAAACACACAGATAACAGCAAAGATGATGGCGTCATAGGTGCAATTTACACTTGAGCTGCAACCTTGAGACGGCAAACAAAGATTGTTTCCCGTTTTCACAATCTAAAGCTGTGCAACACAATCAGAAGTGGAAAAAATTTTATTTTATTTTTTCTTCTATCAACAACCAACTTGTTTTAAAACTGTGTGGCAACAGTGCATGTTAAACAAGTTGTTTAATTTGCCAAAATCTTCAAAACTGTCAAAAGCTTTGCAGCAGGCTGACAGCTGCACCACCCAAATTGCAGTAGCTTTGAAAAAACTTGAGTTTTGGCGATTCACACAAATCAAAATGTACAATGAGCCTGAGAAACTTTTGATCTTGGGGTGGTCAGTGTTCAGGTTGACACTTTGTAATCTAAAGCAGGCTGGATGATGTGATCAATAAGTGGGAATACACAGCTGCTTATGTAGATATGCTGTAGATAATGGTGTTTGCTGTAGATTTTGTCATCATAAGGTGAGCGCGTGGCTCTTGCTCTTTGTACGTGGTATTGCATCAACTTTGCGTTTACCCTTCATCCATATTTCTTGTGGACTTCAAAGGAGTATAACAGGAATAACCACTCATCTGTGTCTGCACCTGTCTCTGTCCACAACATGGTTAAAGAGCAGCTTAAGATACATGATCTTCTTCTGGGTGCTCTGACAAATTCAGAGCTATTTACCATTTGTAAGTTGTAAAATGGCACATCCTTGTAAAATCTACATTTAAAAGCGTTTTTATTTTTGACGCTGTAGCTGCCCAATGAATCAAATTTTAACTCCAGTTACTGTTTTGTTTGGCTTTCAGTCAGTATTAAAACAAGGTAATTGGGATTAAAATGCCTATTGTCACATTCGGTTTAACAAGTATGGTCTTGTTTGGTCTTCAAGTGCCCCACTTTTTGCTGCTCCCAGGGCCCAAATTGTCTGAATGACTATTTAAATGGAAAAAATTATGCTATTTTTTTTCTGATAGCATAATTGTGTTAAATAATCATGATTTTAATTTTTGCCATAATCAAGCAACCTTAATTAGCATGGTATAAACAATGTTGCTGTGCCTGTCATGCCGATAGCAGTAATTAAAGTTACAAAGTCTGTCTGAATGTCTTGATTTTTCTGGTGTTGCTCCCACTACAGTAAAGTTGATGAAATTTGAATATGTATTTGTTTTTAAAAAAGAAACATTCAGGGGGGAAAAAATGCCAACAATGGTATGTCTTTACTTAATGCCCCAGTTCTTCTGTCCTTATTGGACCCACGGTGAATGGATATCAGCTACATGTTTATTTGGGTTTTATACCAACAGGTTTTTGTTTTGCAAAACAGCTCTGCAGCATATGACATCACTTTAAACTGGTTTATACGTGCAAATGTAAATACTTAGTTCGCAGCAGTCACCTTTGTAATATTCATAGGTGACTGTACAGTTGTCAGCTCGGTTATGCTGTATGATGCAACATCATCTTGAAGCAGAGTTTCATAATAGATTTTGTTTACTTGAATTTTACTTCCTTGAATAATGTCCTAATGTGTATACTAAAAATGCAGCAGAATCATGCCTGAAGAATGTATTCTCACAGTCGCATAGCAGAAGAGCTATGAACAGCTGCAGTGGCTTTGAGGGTTTAATGAATGTAAAGGAGACGGTGTCATATGCAGCCTTCATGTTTTTGAATTCTGACACAAATCCAGTATTTTCAAGTGAGGTTTTCTCTGTGCTGTGAGATCTGAGCAAAGTGCCTATGGCAAAATGGCGTCGGAATGCCACTGGCAGAAATGGACAAATGGTGTCACACACCAGTACTGTGGCCTTAGCAGACGTAGCCTTCGACGTGTTCCAGTGCGTCTGTATGACTTGGTCCATTGTGCCGCAGAGGAACGGTGAATAGTGTTCTCCGGCATGGGGGAACAATATGTGATTGTTCCCCTGCTGTGGCAAAGAAGCTGTAGGTTACTCTCTGTACCATCGCCAAAGCGCCTGAGGAGGAGATGCACTGCAAAATCTCGGCCTGCTAACCACCGATTCTTGGAAGTTTAGAGCTTTGCGGTGCTGTTTTTGAGTAGCTGTTACATGCTAGTGGGAGGGGCCACAATCCCCTCTTTTGGAGAAGAGGTTTTTGTTTCACAGTAGTTTCTTTTCTTTTTTTTTTTTTTTTTTTTTTTTTTTTTTTTGTTTTGTTTTGTTTTGTTTTTTTTTTCTCTGGGAAAATTGTTTGTCATCATTCAAATGTATTGAAAGCCTTCAGAGGGAAGGGGCAAGGGCTAATTTGGAGGTGTGGAGTTGGATTTCGGGAGGAACACGAGCAGAAGTGTGATTTGTTAGCATGTCATTTAAGTCCCTCAAGGAGTTTGGTGTTTCTGCTGAACGGCTGGGCTCATTTTGCAAGAGATGGATGACTCGTGTTCAGAGGTTTGTGTGCAAAATAGTTATTTTAAATGTGCAAACATTCATATACTTTTTTGTGAGATTAGTACCACGGTGTTGTCGGTTTTTTTTTTTTCCTTTGTTTGAAATATTACATATCTGTAGTGTGCGTTGGAAGTCTTAACCTGTTGCAAGTTATTTCTTTTCCTGTGAAGGGCTGTTACTTCACCCTCATTCATAATTTCCAGCGCCTCTACCCCTGTCAGGAACAGTTTGTGTGTTTGATTCTGTGTGAGAGTGAGACAAAGATGCTGTAGTCACAGGTACACTGGTGGGTATTGATTCTCTGTCCCCAAAGCTTTCCCCAGAGGAAGCTGGCAATAACTTGTAAATGATATATTGTTTCAGCTTGCACTTGAGTAAACGCGTGTTTAAACGGTCACACTGCAAAATCATTTGACTTTTTGTTGGGATTTTTGAAATTGCATTCCCCCTTTTTTTTTAATTTTTTTTATTTATAATACTAAAAACACAGTGTAACCTATTTATTAAATCTTGGTTTTGTCTCAGTATGTTTAGGTGAATGTTAAAAAAATAAAAGAGATGGTGTAACTTTTTTTTCTTTTTCTTTTAAAAAAACAAAACAAAAAACAAAACTATAAACAGATATACATACATGGTGTATATGCACCATCTAACAGTTGGCGCCAAGAATATCCTGTCACGTGCTTCTAAATTAAATGACCTTAGTGACTTTCTAAACTTCAGCCTCTAGAAGAAAGCAGCATTATGGCTGTTTAAATCTGCCTGAACTACTGGCAGTATTGTGACATTGCCTTTTTGCTGGAAGAATAACTCATTGAAGCTGATCATTTGCTCAGGCCCTTTCTGTGCCACTCTAAAATTTGCATTAGATATTTATTGTAGGGATGGGAATTGATAAGAATTTAGCAATTCCACTATCGATATCACTAATTAGATTCCTTATCGATTGTCATCAGGTTCTCTTTGGCTTAGTTTTGAGAGTGAAAACCGTTGCTTAAGCAGCAATAAAGAAATTACATTCATGCAACTTAATTACATGATGTGGGTCAAATGTTCAAAGAGGTATTTCCTCTTTGTAATCAGTGTTTGAGTCTTTACTCAAAAACGTCATTGTTACACATATTACACAGAACACTTTTCTTAAAAGTAATGCAGTACATTACTTAATTACTCCCGAGAGTAATTTGTTATACAACTGATTACATTACTTTCATGTTACTCAGTGCATTTCAGCTATTTTAATGTTTCATAATCACCATTTAACAATACAAACCTGAGGCTACAACCCCACACACCAATACAAATCTGTAATGAGGGCACATCTCTTAAGATTTTTCTCTTAATAGAATACAAAGTGATTCTGCTTTAGAAACGTGAACGGGTAGAAAGGGAGGCTGCTCATGTGCTTGTTGCCTGTTGAAGCTAAGGGTCTGGCAGCTGGGGTAGGTATTCACTCGGCTTTCACTATGGGTTCTTGGCTAGCTTAGCAATAGCATGCTGTTTTGGCAGATGCTTGCAAAGAACCAAAGTTGTGTTAGCAGTATTATGCAGTTATTTCAGTCCTGCATACATTTGTCTTATCTTGTCCTTTCGTGCAATTTAAAAAA
>NW_005187428.1:2209377-2219504 GCF_000239375.1 Pundamilia nyererei | reverse complement strand
TGCCTCTCTGTGCAAAATGGGTTCAAAAACATAAACAACTGTGGGATACTGTTAGTCTGTGATTTGAACTGGGGGAACAAATCGTGGCAGGATCAGCCTGATATTATTTGGATCCCACTAACTTTACTGTATAAAGAGCTCACATCTCCAAAATGTCAGGAGTAGTTAGTCTTTACAAGAAGTGTTTGTGAACTAAAAATCAAGAATGTGGGATACTGTTTGTCCGTGATTTGAAGAACCCAGCGCGTGCTCCCGACGCAAGGGAAACTAATTCTGTCACAGAGACCTACCTTGGCACTTGTGTAGGTGAAGCCAAAGGGAAGACGTGCTTCATCACATTTTCTAGCATTTGGCTTGGAAGGAAGTTGGTTTGGAAACATATTTGGCGATGCTTCATCTCCAGCTTTCCGTTTGTGTGGGAGCCCCGTCAAAAACCTGTCAATGATGCTAGCAGTGTCCAAGGGTTCTTTTTAGTTTTTTCTTACTGCTTCCCCGGGCCCCACACTTTGGGAACCTCTGCTCTAGACAGTGTCACTATTGCTTGCAAACAGAAATCAGCTGGTTGTAGTGAGTGTGAGAGCAGATAAGGGGGATCCATGGGAAGAACACACAATTCCAAGAAATGGGACTACTAGGAACCGGTTTTCTGCAAGAACCTGTTCTTAATTCCCATCCCCATTTATCATTATGTGACTCATTCCTTTAAGCTAAGCATGAAAATGAAATTGTTAGCTGCCAAACCGGACAGTACTTAGATGTGAGTGCAAGTGGTTCTAAACCAGATAATGGTAATTGTTCCTTTACTTTTCGTGACCTACTGAAGCAGTATGGTTATGATATTAAATTTGTTTAACCTCTGGCATACACATTACAAAAATTGTTTTTCATTTCTTTCTCTCTTTTTTTTTCTCTTTCTTTTTCTTCTTAGCAACGGCAGCAGCAGCAAGATGAACGGGTCGCTGGAGCACTTGGACCAGCCAGACCCTGACTCCATCAAGATGTTTGTTGGACAGATCCCCCGCTCCTGGTCAGAAACAGAACTTAAAGAGCTATTTGAGCCCTTTGGAGCCGTGCACCAGATAAACATTCTTCGTGATCGCACTCAGAATCCTCCTCAGAGCAAAGGTACAGTCTGGGTGAAAGGTTCACTTTCAGGAATAATTTGTTCTACTACCTTGCAGGCAAAATTTCTCCTTAGTGATTTAGATTTCAATATAAACGATCTGGCATATAATAATTTTATTTTAATTGAAAACATTGGATTATGTATCCATCCAGATTATCTTAAAAACCTGTTTTGTTTGTTTTGCCATATGTGAGGAGTGCACCAGTTGCTAGTGGGGAAAACTAGTATAGCATGTAGCATGCTAACAGCAGTCTGCAGGTATTTGAGGCATGCATTGCAATCTGTTTAAATGAAGTGACACAACTGAAAAGCTCAGATGATACTTTCAGTTTCTCTATTGTTCACTTTCACTCTATATACCATCTCTAATAAGAGATGGACACTAATTAGGTGTGAAACTTTCTGGAAAACCTTCATTGCTCATAGATAAAAACAACTTGGTCTCTTAGTTGGTGCAAACCCCCTTCTCTCCTCATCTGCTTTCAGATTTTAGCACTTAGGCAATGCACTGCCTGTCTGCACATGCAGTGCAGCTGTGTTTGTGTTAGATCACCTCATATGCAAGCAGTCTTTTGTTTCAGGGTTAAATAATATCTTTTTTTAAATATTCATATATTCTAAATTTCCTCTTCTTTGTACAATGCAGCTTTAGAAGCAGCATTGTACAAAGGGAGTGTTACTTGACTGCAATTTTCCATTAAGACATCCATCGATGCGCTCACCTTAGAAATGGTGCTCGAGTTGAGCGATTCAGTTTAGGCTGCAATTAGAGGAGACGGTGAAGTGGAAGCCTGCTGTCTGCAGAGAGCTGCAAAGTGCCACTGGAAGTGCTCAGTCTCCCGTAACTAACTGCAGGTGAATAAAGTAACGACAGTTTCCTTGATGTAACTGTCCTGGGTCACCCAAATCTCAGTTCCCTTGATGGTTGGATGATTCGCTGTAGCTAAAGGCGCTAAACCACTCTTGGCTTTTAATGTGGTGGGAATATACTTGATGCTAAGCTTGAGTCTAAAAGGAACCATATTTGTGCTACCAGACACCGCCCTGGCAATCCAGGCCAGATGTAGTTGTTGTGAGGTGTTTGTTATGAATCACTGACACTACCTCGCTGATCGTGTGTGTGTTGCTGTTAACAAGCCAAAGACAGGTTGACAACCGTTGCACCGTCTGGAGAGAGAAATGTCTTTCTGGGATCTCCTTTTCTAGTATTCTTGTAAACATCGGCTGCACAACTGTAATTTAAAAACAAAAAGGTTATATTATCTTGTAATGTGCAGACATTCTGTCTCAATTCGTTGCAGAAGTGGGTTTTTTAATTAATGAGTGTAACTTATCCTGTCTTGTGTTTTTTCTGGGTTCAGAGCAATATAGCAACAAAATAAGCTTGCAGAGCAGGAAAGATGCTAAATAGATGAAAATAAACTTGTGACATGGCATTTATTAGATCTGCACTAAATTCAGACATATCACAATTTCACCATTTGTTCTGAAAGAGCCTTGAGTATCAAACATGTGACCTGACATGGATATCTTTTGACTGGCAACAACTGCAGTGAAATGTGTAACTTTCTACATGTTAGAAATTGCACTTATCACTTTATCTGTTTGTGTTAATTTTTAATTTATTTATTTTTTGAATAGATGTCTTACCTTAAAATATAAATACTATTTAAATTAACAGAAAGGGTGGTTATATTGGTCTGGCTCACTTGAGATCAAATTGGGCTGTACGTGGCCCATTGACTAAAGCGAGTTTCAAACCCTGACTTTATTGTGTCAAGGCCAAAACTGCTGGACAGCATGCCACCAGGAGAGCATTTGAATTCCCATGATAAGGGCCTTGGAACAGATGTACACACATGTAACACCACTAAATAATCCTACGAGTGTTTACAGGTGTACCAGAAAGTCCCCAGGGTTCTTATAATGCTGTGTGTGTGTGTGTGTGTGTATAAATATACACACAACGCTGTGCAGTTCATTTGGGAGGCTGAAGAGTTCAAAGCTCCTTATTGTTTAAGCAGCACCCCTCCCCTGCTCTATGCAGTGTCAGCTGTGATGGCCTATGGACATGTTAATGTATTCTATTAGATAATCAGGCCTGATCACAGGAGGTTTTTCACCCAGCCAAGTGAAGTTGAATGTGTTTTGCAGCAACACCTCTACACTCAGTTTCACTGTAGGCCTCCTTTCACAGTAGTTTTGTTTCCTACTGCAGTTTCATCAATGACCTACTGATTGTCTGGCTGTTGTTTATTTGCATGCCACACAATGCCACTCTCCAACCAACTCTTATATAATCATGTTGCTTTTGTTTAATTTATTTGTTGAAAGTGCTGTAATCCCACTTCCATTTTTGCTTGTTTACTTTTGTGCAGATCAATTGACAAATCACCAGATTTGCACTATTTTTTTTTCCTCTTTTCTTTTTTCTTCTTTTTTTTTTTCTTTTTCTTTTTTTTTAGGTCATGTCTACTGCAGGTCATGAAAAAATCATCTGATGACTATCACGCCTCTCTGGATGGTTTATTTAGCTCCAGTATATCAGAGAATGGGCTTAGCAGTAGAGAAAGGGAGAGCTCAGCTGGTTGTGAGAGAGAAGGAGAGAGAGGGAGGGATAGGAGAGTGCAGCTTGATGCATATTAGAGTTCAACAGCCCTCCCCGTGGCCTGGGAGCTCCAGTAACAGCATAATACACACTATGTAGGTCAGAGACGCTGCAGTGCTCCACTTCCCCAGCCCAGTGAAACTGACAGGCTGGAACGCCACTGGCGGTCTACTGGGACGGAAGGATGAGAGGCTTTTTTTTTTCTTTTTTTTTTCCTCTCCTCCCCTCCTAACGCTCTTTTCTTCATTCCCCTCCCCCACAAACTCTCTCCTCCCATGGTTTCTCTTCCTTGCTCTCTCCCACTCCCTCTTGTTTCTTTGTGCTGTTTTCATGCCTCATGTTTATATGTATGCACACATGTATGGGACTGGATTCTTATGTAATGCAGCAATATACTCAATGTAATGTGTTGGCCTGGGCTGAGTTGACCTGCCGACTGCACATCAGTGCCTCCTGACAGCCGTCTAACCCTGTGGTACTCTCTCTGGCTGTGTCACAGCCTTCAGCTGTCTCATTACTCCTTTGTCCTCGCTGCCAGCTCCTACATGGTGTATGTGCACCATCTAACAGTTGGCGCTAAGAATATCCTGTCACGTGCTTCTAAAATATGATATGTTGTGAAAGTACTTTCATCCATTTAGCATCTTTCCTGTTCTGCAGCAGTCATGGTATTACATTTAATGTCTGTGTGCTGTGTTTTTAATGCAGTTTTGTCTCCTCCCTCCCTCCACCCATTGTTTGTCCCTATTTTTTTATTTTTTTTTATTTTTTCTTTTCACTCTGCAGGATGCTGTTTTGTAACTTTTTATACAAGAAAAGCTGCACTGGAGGCCCAGAATGCACTGCACAACATAAAGACCTTAAGTGGGGTGAGTAGGCACAGCATGGGCTGCTTTTAGCTGCTTGAGCCCCACTACATCCCCTATGCAGGCTGTGAGCTGTACGCTGGCCGATAATGAGCTCTCGGTTCACTGAACGCCTGTCTAGCCTGAGAAATGTCTCAACCCCCACTATCACTTACGCGACACTTAGGACCGGCCTGAACCTCGGCACACTGAATTGCTAAGCGTGCAGGTATCGGGTAAAGCCTGCTTGACCAGGTTATTCACTGAGACACAGGACCCGATTGCCACAAAGTGGAACAAATTATTAATGCTTGTATTCATGAATTATTGATGCACATCTACATTTTTATTCCCCAAAATTAGAAGCAGGAAAGGAGCTGAAGGCAAGTTGAAGGATTTCTTTTCGTCCTTTTTTTTTTTTTTCCTCCTCCCTCTCTCCCCCCGTTTTAACAATGCAGCCCGGTGAGACAGAATGTGGTCCCCTAATACTTAACCCGATCTTCTAGTGAGATTAAAGTCCAGCCACCTGGAATAAGTGCAGTGGCTTGTTAAACATCCACAAAACTGTCTTGTCTATACGTCATTCTGTATTGCCAGCTTTCCAATCAATTTAATCTATACCCAACAACCCCAGCTGTCGATGAAACCAATAGTCCAGTCGTTCAGTAAAAAGAGCTACTGTCAGTGCGCTTGCAGGTAAATATTGAACCGAGCTGATAAATGAGTCTCACAGGCTGAGAATAATGTCCTAGCTCTCTTCTCTGGAAGACTATCAATCAGGCAGACATTTCAAACAAAGTGTGGTCTAACGGCTCAGCTCTCAAATCCCATTCCTGAGTCCTACTGTTACTGGCATTGACTGCAGTTGACTGATTTTTGATTTGCGTGATAGAGGAAAAGCTTGTTTCCCTGTTTGTTTTCTCTCCCTTCTGTGCCTCTCTCTACTTGGTCAGTGACGCTAGCCAGTCCCCACACTGAGCAGGCCATCTGTCTGCTTCTCCTTAGTGCTTGTCAAAAACAAACCCACCACTTTTCATAAGTACAACCTGCTCAGACATCTCATGGCTAGATTTATTTCTTCTTTCACGTCACATGGCATGCAGTGTGCTATAGATGTAGTCACTTGAAGTTCAGTCTTCTTGGAGAAAATTGTTCATTAAGTGGCATGAAATGACAGCATTTGCTCTGCCTCCACTTTCTCACATAACAAGCTTGAGAACAAGTGTCATGTTCAGAGATGTTATGCTGACTGAAATGAGATTTTTCACAGCTCAGATTTGCCACACCTTGTTCTATTTGTATGTGATCCAATAGTGTATTGGGTGTTGACAGACTTGTATCTGGAGGAAGGGAAAAAAGAAACAAAACCTGAAGCCTGAAGCTCACTGTACATTTCGAAAGCAATACCAAAGAAGCTTGCTTGTCAAACAGAGTTCTTCTATAGAAGATGAGGGATGTTGTCAGTAGCAATCGATAAGTTCAATCGCGAGTCTACATTACAGCGAGAAGTGAAATTGGATACCGGAGAATTTGATCCCTTACCAGCAACTCTTAGACACTTCCTCCTGAATCTGGCGGCGGTGAGGGATGATGGTGTTACAGCAAAAGAACAAAACAAGAGATGGGGGGGAAATGCTCGAAGATGGAAGGATGAGTGAAGACATGAGGCCTTTATGATGAGAGATAACAGAGTTTATAATGGTGACAGATGTGAATGGTTTCCCTACATTTTCTTTTTTTTTCTTTTTTTTTTTCTTCCCCTAGATGCATCATCCTATCCAGATGAAACCCGCTGACAGTGAGAAAACAAGTGGTAAGTGGATTCATGCAGGATGACGTAAGCCATGAGATGGAGATGTTGAGGAAAACCTGTAAGGAGAAGGATTAGGTAAAGGCAAATGGGGTGTGAGATTTGAAAAGGGTAAAATTGACAGCAGTACACAGCATCTATATAGTGCAGTGGTTTAAGAGCAGAGCTGGTACAGGATGATATACTTCTGTGTCTAGAGAAGTAGACAGAAGGAAAGCAAAGCGGCAAGTCGCAGAGATTTGTGCAAAAGGCTGGCACTCTGAGTGAGAGGCAGAAAATGTGGCAGCATGACAAAGAGAGAGCGCTTGCTTGAACAAGAAAGAGAGGGGTGCAAGATTGTCGCACCTGATGTAAGTGCTGCTTTCACAGCGCCATAATTGTTTGGGTTTCACTAAATAGCCTTCCTGTTTTCGTCTTCCTGCAGCGGTAGAAGACAGAAAACTCTTTGTCGGCATGGTTTCAAAGAAATACGGTGAGAACGAGGTCAGAATGATGTTCTCGTCTTTCGGACAGATCGAAGAGTGCCGAATACTTCGGGGACCGGATGGTCAGAGCAGAGGTAAGCGTGCCTTCGGTGTGGACATGATGTTCAGCACCGCGCATCCGCCATGTTCAGCACACCAGAGTACATATTCTCATCAAGTATTTATGCAGGGCCCCTCCCTGATTCTTCATTGCAACCCCGGCACCCTCAGATCAAGTGCTATTCACCTCCAGTGGCACTTTTTCTGTCCACATAGTGTATCCTCCCATTACTGTGACACTCTGCCTCCACAACTCGCAGTGAAGGGCCACTGCACTTGCTGTCCGCCACAATGGCCCGTCGCCTAGGCAACCGCTGGCTGCCGGTGTTCGTAGGCTCAGCTGGCAGGCGGCTCAGCTCAGCTCCTCCTTTACCGCCTCCTTCATCACACTCTACAAAGGCTGGAATTAGCCTGTCATCGCATCTCCTACATAGCACTCTGCTGAATAAAGCCTCAGATAGCAGGCAGCACGAGGCTCTAGCGTCGATGCTTATATACGATTAAATCCCACAGAAGACACAGCTAGCTATGAATTTCTGCTCTTTTTCTAGTATACGTACGCAGTGTTCCTACAACTTGAAACGGGCCCTATTAGCCTTTGATGTTTGCAGGCCTTGCATATTTTAGTAAATCAAAGCCCTTCAGTGTGTATTTATGTGTGCATTTTCTGTGTATATAATCACGTTGACTGTCTCACCATGACATCACGTAGTCGAGCCTCTCTGGGTGGCAATTTAATCTGTCGATCACCGCTCATGTGACACGTGTTACTGTTCTCCTTGTTGTTCTTTCTTCATGTGCTAACCAGTGAGGGTGGTTCTGTGTGCTTGGGAGTTGCCATTCTCTGTACTGTAATGTCTTTTTTTGGGGTTCATAACGAGTTGTCCAAACCTTTTGTCTTGTTTTTGTTTCTTCTTGTCCCTCCCCCCCTCCCCCTCTCCTATTGTTTCCCCCCTACAGGCTGTGCGTTTGTCACATTTGCTACCAGGGCAATGGCACAGAATGCAATCAAAACCATGCATCACTCTCAAACTATGGAGGTACTGTACCCCTTAGCACCTATTTCTCATTCCCCCCCCCCTTCCCCATACATTTTGCTGCCCCCTTGTGTTGAAAGATGAGGAACCTGTCCAAGCGGATGGCATCCATTCATCACAAAGCATGAGTCATTTCCAAAACCACTCTTGCTAATTACAAAATTACATTGTCATCTGCAGAATAATTGAATAAAACTCGAAACATTGCCTTTTACATAGCTGCTGAGTTCAGAACTAACAGGACACAAAAAGTGCTGTCATCTTTTATTTGGGGCTGAACTAAATGCATTTCACTTATTGATTCTGCTAACAGAGCCTACCCATTAGTGTGCCATTATATTAGTCTGTATTTTGGACTACAGGGGAAAAGAATCCACACTATCAAATATAGGTTATCAGGAAAAAAAATTAGACTGAAACAGCTCCCCTTTTAGACTTCTTAAAAAGTGGGTCTGTGTACTCATATAGCCAATGGAGTCTTTGTGGAAGTAGAGCAGTGGTAATTTGACAGCTAGCAGGTCAGAGGCTCCCCAGTGAAGCATCAGACCAAGTCTAATTAGGAGTCCAACCAAACATAACACTCCTCCTACCAGATTAAACTCTGGGGGGGGGGGCAGTAGCAGTGCCACCTATTCTGCCCCCACAATCACGTACTCCCCGATTCTCAGCTGCTGTGGGAGTTGCTGCTGGTGCAGAAGCCATTTTCCCTAACCAGCCTGGTCCCCATCTGGCTCTCAACTCTTAAAATACTTTTGCACCGCATGCCTTGTCCATGCGTCTGTCTGAACATGTGACTGTCTGTTTGCGAGAGTCTCCGTATTGTAATGCATTTTTCTTAATGTCTGACATATCCCTGTTTGAATGTTATTTATTGTTAATGTTGTCCATCTGTTGTCTGCCTATTTGTGGACTCGATTAAACTCTTTAACGTGCTTAAATGATTCACCGTCTGCACCATTGTCCTGTGCTTTTATTTATTTGGAATGTGGCCTGGTTTAGCTATGCATGGCACATGTCCTCTCTTTTAGCTTTGATATGAATGCAACAGGCATACAACTATCTTGAGGCATAGAGGAACCAAACCCACCCCACTCCCCCCTTTAAAAAAAAAAAACAAACAAACAAAAAAAACGAATTCAAAAAAATCCCTATGCAGTGACTGTCCTTGCATGGGTAAATAAACTTGGTGTGCTTTTGAACCGGTCTAACATCTCTTAACTCTTCACCGCTCCAGGGCTGTTCCTCACCTCTGGTGGTGAAGTTTGCCGACACACAGAGAGATAAGGAGCAGCGACGCCTGCAGCAGCAGCTAGTACAGCAGATTCAGCAGCTCAACAGCGCCTCCACCTGGGGAAACCTGGCTGGGCTGGGGACTCTTTCACCGCAGTACCTGGCTGTGAGTTTTATTAAGGAACACACAGATTAGCCTTAATGTACTAAAACCTTTATAGTTTATCTGTTTAAATATATTGAGTGTACAGAATACACTTGGTAGAGAGCACTGAACCACCTGATAATTATCAATCTATCCCGTGGGTGGGTGAGTGGGTGCGTGAGCGTGCATGTAAGAATTTTATCACCAAGCTTTATGAATGTGTTCCTGTGTTAGGATATTAAGGTCAGGTGATCTCTTTTTTTTTTTTTTTTTTTTTTATATAAAAGTTTTGGTAATGACTGTTCTAGCTGGAAACACAGCTGTCATTTTGTGTATGACATATCCAACCATATTGTTCTAAGTAATAAAATAATCTGTTGCAAGCTGAAAATGTATTAGGTCATTGTGTAAGCTGAATATTGCACAATACTTTGACCAAAAGTACAAACTGAAACTTGGCTCAGAGTAGAATAATCTTCCTCCTCGAACTGTTTTCTGGCTAAAGGACACTGACATGTGACTTGCATATGCCTTCCCTAATTCAGAGCCAAAGAACATGTGACTTAGATGGCAACAGCTGAGGCGTTTTATGTTTCTGGGACAAAAATGAGACATTGAGCCTGTTGCATGAAGCTGTAAAAGCTGTCGTGCCGTTTATTTAATTTAAACCTTACATAACTTTTTGCCTTCTGGTCAAAATGTGTTGCCTCTTGCTAACATTGTCAAAATAATGACATGGAGTATAAATCTTGGTCCCGAGTTGTTCCTGTGCATCAGATAATTTTCCACAGATTAGACAAAC
>NW_005187428.1:2200682-2208475 GCF_000239375.1 Pundamilia nyererei | reverse complement strand
CTGGCCTGGGAACGCCTTGGTATTCCCCCGGATAAGCTGGAGGAGGTGGCTGGGGAGAGGGAGGTCTGGGCCTCTTTGCTTGGGCTGCTGCCCCCGCGACCCGGCCTCGGATAAAGCGGATGAAGATGGATGGATGAATAGTTTAGTCCCCAAATTTAAAGAGGATTTAATAATGTTAGGAAAAAATTATATTAATTATCATGTCTGATCTAATTTTGTTTTCTAGATTTGACTTTTGTTTTCTTTCATATCTTGACAGCTGCTCCAGCAGGCCACTTCTCTCAGTAACCAAGGCAGTCTCAATGGTATTCAAAGGCTAGGAGGTGAGTTTCAGAAGATCAGTTTACGAGTCGTAGGAATGCAAAAAGAACAAGCTGTTAGGGCTGGGCGATATGGCCTAAAATTCATATCGCGATATAATTTGAAGCACGTGCGGTAACGAGATATATATCACGATATTCTTTTCTTCTGTATAACGTATTTTCCACAGTATAAGGCACACTTAAAATCCTTTAATTTTCTCAAAAATCGAGAGTGTGCCTTATGTATGAATTCTGGTTGTGGTTACTCACCACGAACCGATTTTGGCGTTATGTTAAAAAATGTTTTAGTACAACTTTGGCAAGCTGCACGGCTTGATGGATTGTCAGAGCATTATGGCTGCCGTAGTGAGGAGCTTTGCGGCGTAATCTGGGTCCAAAACTCCATCCCTTCAGGTCCCAAAGTCAAACGAACATTGAGTTAAAAACGGTCTAAATTCTTTCATCTTTAATTAAATCATCAGCGTTGCTGCTTTATCGGGTGTAACAATTAAGTTTAACATCCAGGCATCCATGAAAACAGAATTTATTAATTTTAACAGAGTTAGAAGTTAGCAGGAAGTTAGCTCGCTAGTTTCCACATAAACATGACATGCCATGTTCTGACTGAGAGATTTTTTTTTAAACTAATTAAAACGTACAGCTCTGCTATCACTTCCAACATAAATGAAGACAGAAAACTAAACAGGAGTGGCGTTTGCAGGGTTACTGAAGTTGGACTACCTGGTATATAATGTTGTGCTATGTGATTGCTAGCGACACAGCTATGTTAGCATAACATTAGCACAGTGAAGCTGGAGGATGAACGCCAACTTTTTTTCCACTCGATAAAAGTTAACGTGAGGGATTCTGGTGGTCAGGGACAAATACAATCGCATAGCGGGATGCTATACACGGGCCAAACTTCAGTCAGGAGAACAATTAAGATTATTCATCCACAATACAAGGTTAGTTATTAATATACTGCAACAACATGGGAATAGAACAGCTGCGAGAGAATTCAACATTAATGAATCAATGTTATGGAAGTGGAGGAAGCGCAGTTTTTGGCTTTCCCCATATTTCAAAAGTGCTTCATCTCTTTGCTATGACTGTCGTCGGGCATAATTTGAATCAAATCACTCAAATCACTTTTTTATTGTCATATCACATGTGCAGGTACATTGGTACAGCACATGCGAGTGAAATTCTTGTGTGCGAGCTTCACAAGCAACAGAGTTGTGCAAAATACAATAACATAAACAGGCAAAGTATACGAATGGCTAAATCTGAAACTAATAAATATATGTACAATATATAATAGTTGCAAAAAAAAATAAAATAATAATAATAATAATAATTCTGGATGTATATACTAAATGTTTTTTTTTGTGTGTGTGTGTGTGTGTGTGTGTGTGTGTGTACACATATTTTATAAATTAAATGGTCAATAAATAAAATATATAAAAATATACAGAGTTGAGACATGTGCAAAACGGTGGCATTACTATACAGTATGGAGTGCATAATGTTGAAGTTCCAGTAGTGGAGGTGAGGTGTCTATGACGTGCAGATGATAATGGTTGTAGCCGCTGCGATGCTTTCAACCAAAACAGGCGCAGCTTGATGACATCAACATGGGCAATCGTGATAGAGCGATATAGTCAAAATCTCTATTGTTGGCCAAATTTATATCGTTTCTATCGCCCACCCCTACAAGCTGTGCTGCTCATGTCACCAGCCCTCTGTCTCGCTGCGCTTCGCCCACATGCTTTTAAGTACCTTAAATTACATTACTCTTTTCAGATCAGTGGCACGCTAATTACCAATAATGCTATTTTCAGCCTATTCCGGCTGCTTGAAGACAAACTGCTCATCCCTCTGCCTTGGTCATATTAAAAGCCAATGTGAAGAGCTTGAAAACTACAGATAGGGTGCTAAAACGAATGATAAATCTTCAAGTTGGAATTCAAATTAGATGGATTTGATAGATCAAGTCTGCTTCTTTTGTTGGTCATGCTAAAGTAATATACTGTATTTAAAATGTTAAAATAGCTTCCCGATCCAGGTTTAAGTGGCTTGAATTTGCACTCTCCCTCATGACCAGTGGGGGGCGACTTCTCTTGTCAATTTATTGTGCCAGCATTCAAAAAGCAAGGTGTTTTGTTTTTTGTTTTTTTTTGTTGTTTTTTTTTAAATAAATGTCAATTACAGGGTAGGGCCACAAGTAGCCACTGTATGAGGATGACATTTGTCACTAAGTCAGAGCCATCCTGGTTTTAAATCTCCAAAATGGTAAATGGAAGAAAAATATGAGGTTTTACAGCCGTGTCCATCTTGCATTCTGAGATCTGAGAATGTGATTTGGTGATGGTAAATTTCCCAATATCCAAGCAGTTTAATATAGAGGAAAGCTTTTAAATGAATGGAAGCACATCCTATTTTAAACTTTAAAAATTCATTGTTTGTTCTTTTGCTTTTAAAATCTATGTATTTCTTCCATGACTACTTTCAAATTTATGCTGTATGCAGAAAAATTCAGTCTTTGATAATTCGCATGTCTTTGTACTCTCAGCGGGTGTGAATCCACTTCAGCTGCAGAACCTGGCCACATTAGCTGCCGCTGCAGCTGCAGCTCAGAGTTCTGCCAGCCCAACTTCCACCAGCGCTCTGTCTACCAGCAGCGGTGCCCTGGGAGCTCTTGCCAGTCCAGGTAATTAAACACAAACATGAGATGAATTTTGAATGCTGCCTGTACAATACATACAACAGTTCTGTGAGTCGAGCCCCATGGCAGCATCATGACTAGTTAGTTTTGTTAGGGGTGTGTTTTGGCATGGCCTGGCTGTAATTGCTTGAGTCGCCACCTCTGCTCTTTGTGTACCAATTCATGTATAATATATTAACTAAGGTATAACGATTCACTCTCTCGCTGATTGAGGTGTACAGTGCATGTCCACAGTCGGACCACTTCTCCTCTGCAAATCTCCCTCATCTACTATTTGCCTAACAGCCCTCAGCCATTCCTCATTTACTTTATGGGAGTTAATCACCCACATATAAAAATTTTATGAGAGCCCCCATTTCCCTTCAATCTGTGTAAATATACATTGGCTCCATCTGTCTAAGTTTAACATATGGCTGCTTTGGTAATGACCGCTCCTCTCTGTGAGACAGATTTTTAACTGCCTCATCTCTGCCATGTCCTCCTCTATAACCATAACAATGTGAGGCAGATGTAAGGTTTTAAGAATCTTTTTTTTTTTTTATGTCATTTGTCAACAGTTGGGTCAACAGCAGGGTCCAGTGCTGCCGCTGCCATGAACCCCTTGGCATCTCTGGGGACTCTGCAAGGTCTCACTGGGACCTCTGTGGGCCTCAACAACCTTAACGCTCTCACCAGCAGCGTCAGTGGTGAGAATCTTCTCATTTAAAAACTGGATACAAGCCAAAAAAAGGAAGATGCATGTTGATGTTGGGTCCCCATGCTCAATGGGTACTATTAAACTTTTGCTTCTTACAGGTATGGGGGCCATGAACGGGGGTCTGGGAGCCTCCATTGCCAACGGGTCAGCAGCCAGCTCTATGGATGCCCTAACCCAGGCCTACTCAGGGATGCAGCAGTACACAGCGTCTGCCCTGCCCGCCCTCTACAGCCAGTCTCTCCTTCAGCAGAGTGTGGCTGGCAGTCAGAAGGAAGGTGAGAAGATCCCTGGCACACATCACTCAATAAGAATTTTCAGAAGTTTCTTCCTAAATGCAATGAACTTTTATGTTTACAGTAAATGTTTTGTGTGCATTTGAATTCACGTCTAACTAGAGTATCTGAATTTCTTACCAAATGGAGTAGGGCCAGAGGGCGCCAACCTGTTCATCTATCACCTGCCCCAGGAGTGTGGGGACCAGGATCTTCTGCAGATGTTCATGCCTTTTGGAAATGTGGTCTCTGCCAAAGTTTTCATTGACAAACAGACCAATCTGAGCAAGTGCTTTGGTAAGTGTGGTGACACTGCTGGCGTTTCCCTGGTTACATCAGTTAATGGCATAGCAGCTTTGTTTCACTGCAGATTTAAAGTTTAAATGGAGTCTAAGTGCTCTGTAAAGATGAACATGTTGATACTTGTATTTTCTATGTAAATGGATTAGATGCATGCATGTATGTCTGACCGGAGGTGGTATTAAATATCATTTGCATTAGTTTTACTGAGTGCAAGCAGTACACCAGTATTGTGATGTAACACCACCTCAAATGCAAATTTAAAGCAGTGAGTGAAAATGGTGCAAAAATTGAAGAGGAGTATGTAATATTGCACATGCTTTTGTGCATTACGTTAACATGGCTAAGTCGCAGTTCACTATCAAAGTGCTAGAATAAAGGTAACTCTGACTGTAGTTGAGGGAAGCTGAATAGTTTTATGGCCTTTGGGACAGAAGGTCGTCCGTCTCTCTGTCAGAGCAGGTTTGAGACAGCAGTCTGTTGGACATGCTGCTCCTCCTGCCCTCTACATCTCAGATTCACAAGGCAGTATTTATAGTTGTGACCCTTCTCTCTGACATTATCTGGCAGAGAGAAAAATAAGAGCCAGCTTTCCTCTGCAGCCTGTCCAGCCACATGGTGTCCAAATATGTGTAAAACTGATGAGTCATCTTGTTTAATTTCCCCTTAAAACCAAAATAAATTACACAATACACTTTTGAGGTATAAATTACGAAAACACCCAATGCAGCAAATATGATTCACATTTAAACTTTGATATGGAAATTATTTTGTACATTTTGTCAGAAGGTTCACTAAACACTCAGTTTAGCTAAAATTAGATTTTTCTGGTAGTTATTTCATGGTTTGTGCTTTTAAAGGGAAAAATTGCAACCTCTCCAGTCACTTCCTCATCCTGTGGATGGACTCCAGCTTTCCTGTTGTGAACTGCAGGTAGTGACTGCAGTCCTTGTTTTGCTCTGCTGTCCGTTTGATATAGAGGCACGTGAACCAGTACTCCACCTGCTGGAGGTTCTGGTTAGTGGCTCTTAAACTTTTAGTGGATTTCTAGAGCAGAAAAAGAACTACATTCACCATGTGCAATCCATGATGGTGAAGATGGAGTCTGGCTACAGGAAGGCAGATGCCAAGGAGAGGGGGTGATGGTCAGCCTGGTGATATGGAAATGAAATGTTGGCATTAAGTTGCTGTTTTGTAATGTATTCAGTTTAGTTTTTCTTTTTTCTCAGGGTTCGTCAGCTATGACAATCCTGTGTCTGCACAAGCTGCCATCCAGGCCATGAATGGTTTCCAGATTGGCATGAAGAGGCTGAAGGTTCAGCTGAAACGCTCCAAGAACGACAGCAAACCCTACTGATCCTAGCCCCGGGGCCTTCCCCCTCCCCAGCTCTAAAGCTAGCACTGCTAGGGTAAGTTCACCCTCCAGCCAAGGTCACCACAGCAGAGACTCAGTGGGGCAAGGGGACAGAAGCCCATCACAAGAGGGAGACTCGGCCTATTCCTTAAAAAAGAAAAAAAAAATGTTTGCAATGATCTTTCCACATTTTTGCTGTATTTCATTCCTGCGGTTTTGTCATGTAATTTGAGTCTGATTTAGTATTTTAATGTATATGATTATTTATGACTATCACTGGAGTCAGTGTTCGCTGGAGGTATTTTGTGTCACTGTATTTAGTGGAGAGCATCGGATGTTTCCATGCCATTTCATTGCCTTCAGGTCAAGCTAGACAGGTTGACTAAGGATCAGTTGTTGTTTCTGAAGCTAGGTCACAAGGACCCCCGAGCCCAGAGCTTTAGCCTGTGTTTGGCTGTTCACGTGCAGTTTGTCTCATCCGTATCATTGTCAATGTGAAACTCTTTTCTACGCTAGATTTTCCAGTCTTCACCACACCTCTCTTCTACCCCCTCCCCTCTGTTTCTCTCTCTGTCATCTTTCATTATCTAAGCCATGTTGAGCTAGGCTACCTCTCTGCGTCTTTATTAACAACCTCTTCCAGTCATTCCATCCATCCTCCAAGTCTCCCACAAGGGACTGGCTCTAGATGGATCTCTTTGGGTGCCAAGTATACAGTTTGTGCATGTTGGAGTCTCTGCCATATGTCCTGGTGGTGTCACTTCCTTAAATCTGTGTATTATTGTTTTGTTTTTTGTGCGTTGGGAGAGGGGGGGGGGGTTGCCTCTCCCCCCTGTTGTCCTTACTGTATATGTGGTGACTGGCATTATTTTTGTTTTTTGTGCCTCATGGCTAAATGATTCTTGTGCTGTGCCCCTAACTTTCTCTTCTCTCCTCTTTGTCCTCTCTCTTTCTCTCTCTCCTCTCTTCCTTTTGTGTTTGTTCCTTTTTAGAACAAATCTCCATGCCTGTTTGCTCATCATTAGCCTAGCATGTCTTCATGATGTTGAAAGCCAAGCCAAACTCCTGGCCCACATCATCCCACCATTGTCTGTGATGTCTCTCTAAGCTCGCCTGACCAATACCTGGCCACCCACTGACCTTGACCTTAGCTCAACCTGATTTTTCTGCATGTATATTCATTTTTGTTTTCGTTTGCTTTTTCTGTATAGAAATGTGACGGGTGGGAGAGAGGTCAAGCAAATCAATGTGAAAACTTTACCTAGGTTAAGTTCATTTGAGTGACCTGTTTTTTGTTTTGGTTTTTTTGCGAATGTTTTAAAAAGAAAAAACCTGTGGGATTTCTTACTTTTAATTTAGCTTTGTGGGACTTTTTTTTTTTTTTAAATGTTTTTTCTTTTTACCTCTCTCAGTAAAGCTCACTTGAAAGTTGAATACAGGGATTGGCACACAGCTGTGCTATTTGGTGCCATTAGCAATATGTTGGCTTCTTAAAAAAATGCTACAGACCACTTTCCAACACTTTTGAAAGTCTGACCATTAAAATCCCTCTCAGTGCTCTGTAATGATCTCTACATTTTGCAGGCAGCGTGAAGACTTACACCAAGGCTATTTAAAAAAGAAAAAGAAAAATTCATTTATAAAAATATCCAGTGTTTTTTCTTTTTCTTTGATTTCTTTTTGGGTTTTTTGTTTTTGAACTATTGATGGCACAATAAAAGGTACATTGCTCTGTTGAGAGAAATGACTACCTACATGAGTCAACTTTTTTAGAACTGATTCACAAATAGACAATCTGTGGTTTAAATGCACACTTAGATTAACTATATTTTATACCATTGAATCTATAGAAGTTTAACTAACAGAACCCAGGCAAACGTTGGGTTTTTTGTAGATTACGTTGTAATGTCATCTGTGTTTGGGCAGGGAGGGGGGGCAGGGGTGGGAGGGTCTTCAGTGTACTACATTTTTAAAGAGGACTAAAAATCTGTTTGATCAGCATGACCATTTGAGGGTCATTTCTAGTAAATTAAAAAGTTCAAAATTCCTCTGCTTTAATTGTAATTTTGTTTTCTGGTTTAAATTGTTTTTTTTTCTCTTTTTCTTTTTTAAGGGTCATATTTTGAGCCTTCCTTCCCCCCCC
>NW_005187428.1:2192465-2199970 GCF_000239375.1 Pundamilia nyererei | reverse complement strand
GAAAGGAGCACTGGGATGGAAACGATAGAAAAACGAGAGGCTGACAGATTTAAAGGCACTAAGAGGAAGAGGTGTGTGTGCTTGTGGGGGGGGGGGAACTAGACACTGACGCAGGATTACCACACAAAATGCACTGTTAACCACCATTTGACTTTCTTTTCAGTTGGGATTTTTCCCCTTTTACTCTAAACTTAAATATTCCTAAACAAAAGGAAGGTACCAAATTTGAACTGGGGAGGGGGGGGTGGGGGTGTTATAGTTTTGTAAGGAGATGTTAAGCACAATTGTGGGAGCTAATCACTTTTGCAGAATGTCGTGTGTATGTGTGGTTACAATCCCAAATTTTTCCAAGGTACCACTGATTTCTCTTTTAATATGGGCATGTGCTTTTTACAGTATTTTTGTTTTGTTTTCTATCCAAATGCAATACAATATTCAAAGTGCCATATATACGTCTAGAAACTGCCTACACATTATTAGGCCTTGGTTTAGAGATTGCTGCAGTTCGCCTTTCTATTTTGTTTTGGGTTTGTTTTTTCTTTTGGGTCTATTTATGCCAGTGTCATGAAAGCTCTTGTCACCTGCTAATGTCTCCCCTTTGCCTTTACTGTGTTGAGTTATTGGTAAATGTGTATTGTGATGTACTCAATTTGAACAGTTGGTTTAAAACCTTGTAGATAAACAATAAACTTCCCTATACATTTGAAGGTTAAACGTCTTTCTTAGTGAGTGCGAGCGCGTGTGACACTTGGCGATACAAACCGTGGGGGATCACGCGTGTTTTGGTGGTGGTGGGATATTTTTGAATTTAATAAAACAGAGGTACAGTGCAGAAGAGTCAGTGTGGGTGCCATGTGTCGGCCACTGAAATGACTGCAGGTCTGTGGTGATGCAGTGCATGGTGAAGTGTTACTATGAGTGAATATAGTTTAAAAAACTTAAAAAAAGGGGGGGGGGGAATAAAGCACAATGTATAGTCCACAGCAGTCCTAACAGGAACTCTACTCACTTCAGGGGCTTCCATCACAAATCCTGATTAAGCTCTAACAATCACGGTTTCTTCTGTTGGTTTTCATATTCTGAAGTGCTTTTTTTTTTTTTTTTCTTCTTTCTTTTTTTGACAGTGTGGTAGCTTTGCATCTCTATAGATATTGTCTTGATCTATAAGAAAAAGAGAGAAAAACTTTGTTATTTTTCTTGTCTGATAATCGGTAGGACTCTGTTCATGTTCCACCAATAATTTAATAGATGTTTTTTGTCTTGTCTTGATGAAAGCCAAAGTGAGTGCATCTTGATGTAATCTGTATTATACACACAGTACAGTTATATATAAATATATATTTTTCGTTCTGTTCAATTACAAATTTTTGAAACTGGGTGGGATTTGAAAAAGACAAAAAAAGACATACACAGGCTGTCCAATTTCTACAACTGGTGGTTCATATGTATTTTGTACCCGTGAAGCTTTTTATATTGGAAATTAAAGGAAAAAAAAAATCTATATTGGGGGAGAAAAAAAAATAAAAAATTGTCTGGCCTATCAATGTGGCCTTGCCTTGACCAGGTCTTGAGTCTGGCCTCTTGCTGGTGTCAAGCAATTTATTTATTTTTTTCTTCTTCTTCTCTCTTGCTTTTGCCACTAAATGATGCCTGATTTTTGATCTTCTTTATCCCCCTTGGATCTCTGTGTCCCTCACTTCATGAATCAGTTTCAGGGGAGGGGGTGGGGTTAGGATCCTCTAAATTGTGGTAAGTTTCATGTTAGTATATTTGTGCTGTCCACATACTTTAATGGTCATCAGGATTTTTGACAACTTGTGTGGATAATTGTCTTAGTTGAAAAGGTAACTGTTTAATTTGAGCCTTGCTTTTTACCTGTGTGTAGTTTTGTTCTTTCCCATAGTGGAGTGCGTAGCTGAAAGACTGTTCTGTTTTTTTCCCTTTTTTTTGGGTCGATGTTTGTTTGTGTGGTGTGTTTCTTTGCCTCTGTCTCCGAATTAAACCATTTCCCCTAATATGGACTGTGTCTTTGTGTGTTGTGCTTGTCCAGTGTTGTAAAGGCATTGTACAAACCTCCACCCACCCTTCCCCAGTGTGTCATGTCTCGCTAACTTGTTCTCTTTGTTGCGCTTCTTTCTGGTTTTACCTGAGCTGTAACAGGTGGGGTGGGCAGGACGAGCCATATCGTATTGTGTTGGGTTTTATCGGTAAAAGTACTACTGATCTGTGACCCTGCACCCAAGAGCCAAAGAAATGCAGGCACTTTTTAGTTGCATTTGCACAAAACATCAGTTCAAACTCAGATGTTGTGGTATAAAGAATGAGCAAGTCCCGTTAAACTGATTGTTTTATTATAATTTTTAAAAATGCACAATTGCAGTACATCAATGAGCTCAGTTCTTAAAAGCAAAGATCTGAAGCAGTTTGCCTGAGATAAATGCAAATCTAGTTTTGTCCCCTCTTTTACAGGTTCTCAAGAGGGTTATTTGCTGCTCTGCTTTTATATTGATTTGAAATGAATATACTTTCTCTCCACACAAACATGTCCAGTGTTTACCAAGAGTGGTCCACAAAATAGACTATCCATTGAGAGGCAGTTCCCTGGGTGAAACTGCATTGGAGAATTTCCAGACTGCAATGAAGGGAAGGCAACTGTAGTTCACCCGCCTGTTAGAACAAAGGTATGCAGAAGAGCATCTCTGAATGCACAACACGTCAAAGCTTAAAGCAGATGGGGCTGCTACAGAAGATCCTACCAAGGCCCAGTCCTGTTAGATAAGAACAGAAGCTGATTGTCCAGAAATGGACAATAAAAGACTGGAAAAAATGTTGCCTGGTATGATGAGTCTTAATTTCTGCTGCAACATTCAGATGGTAGGGTTGGAACTTAACATAAACAACATTTAAAAGCATAGATGTCTTCTTCCCCTCTTATGAACAATTCAGGCTGCTGCTACAGTTGGTGTAATTATGTAGGGAATATTTTCTTGGCACACTTCAGACCTTATTTATTTTTTGCTGATGTTCACTGTGCTTAAATAACCTCTACAGATTCCAGATCTCATTCTGGTACAACTCCTTTTTGATGTCATGGAACAGGTGCTTGGCATCATGAAAGTTCAGCAGCTGCACAATGTGGTGCTAACATGGACCAAAATCTCTGAGGAATGTTTCCAGCAACTTAAGTCAAGTCTATTGTTGTACTGAGACTGCTCCGAAATCAAATGGGGGTCCAGCCTGGTAGTGGCAAGGTGTACCTAATCAAGTGACCAACAATAGTATGTGATCTGGTGTTCTATTGGACAAAATATCCAATTTGAAGATGAACCCATGGGATTTTCCTGTTTCCTGGTATGTTCTGGTAGTTGAGAAGACAAATACCTGAGGCGAAGTTAAAACATACTGACTTTTTTCTAGAATGTATCTCCTTTTAGTAAATATAAACAACAATTGACCACAGACCAAAGCTATTGTTTCTTAAAAAGTCTCATCTCTAAGATTTCCCCCAAATCTATAAATGGTCACATCTTAAATCCTCCTTTAGTAACAGGACACGTTTATTTCCCAGAGTGTTAGGGAGTGGATTTAGCAGCATTACATTAGCAGTCTAAAGGCATACAAAGAACCTCAAGATCCAACTTGTTCTGTTGCGAAAATGGTGTGAGAGGAGAAACTGGCATCTTTTCCCATGTACAGGCGTTTCCATGTTCTCAGTCATCAAACACACAGGATGTAAGGAAGTAGGATGTGACACGTCACAGTGCTAAGACGTTATGTGACTTAGGAAAGCACTTTCTGTACAGTGTAGCAAAGGTCTTTTCTATTTAACCATGAACTTCTGAGGAGTTTAAAAGTGGAACTTAAGGTAGTACAATAGCGCCACCCAGTGGTGGAGATCCCTCTGCAGAAAATGGCAGGCAGTGAGACGATACATAAAGATGCTTTGTCATTTTGGATTAATACAGAACATAAGGGAAAATTTAATAAGCTTAACACTTTGCAATTAAACTTTACATTTTCAATCGTGCTTTGGTTGCGCTTCAGCTATCAGAAAATGTTGGTTCTTCTGTCGTAAAGTAAACCAGGTCTATGAGCTGTTCGAATAATCTGATAGTGCTGGTGAAAAATTTAGGCTAAGTATAAAATGCACTGTTATTAAACTCCAGAGCTCTGGGATCTTTAAATCTGATCACAGTTTATGTGGAAGATCCTGAAGTTTGTGTCCTGGACTAATGAATGGTTGATCAGTTCTTATTAGCCATTATTAATTTAACATTAATTAACACAAAACATCAAAAGTTGCCTGTTACAAACTGCTCGGTGCAGGAAACCTGTGTGTGGGACTTGTGCATGTGTTTCATGCACTCACTGAAATGGGAGTTCGGGTGCTGTTTCATTGTTTGGAGATTCCTACATGATCCATGAAAGACCAGCAGGTGTGGGAGTCTGGGCATATGGTGGGAGCACAGGCATCTATTGTTACAGCGTCAAGGCTCACCTTGATCTCTGTCACCACTGGCCCTTAAAACACACAGACATGGCATACTGTCTCACCGTTTCAAAATTCCCCAATTCCCCAAAACCACCATTTTCATTCATTTGACCTCAGAACAGCCTCAGCATATTTAAAAAAATAAAAATAAAATGTAGCAACAGTTTGATTTTACCAGTTAATATTTTTAGTTTTAGTGTTGGTGTTTTTAAATAATTTTATGGTTAAATATTTGTCATGGGATATTTAAGAAGGTTAGAACAGCGATTTAAAAATGCACTTTTTATTTTTTCTGACTTAGAACATTATAGACCTTCCAGTCTGTAAATATATGAAACAACTTTTTTTTTCACGTGGTGTGGTGACAAATTCGACTGAAAAAACCCAGCAAGTCTTCTATATTTTGTTTTAAGTCGTTTTGTAAGTATTTTTCCCACAAAAGAGAAAAAAAAATCTAAAATAAATTAATTTAAAAAAAAAAAAAACAAACGTTTTTGTTGTTGATTTTTTTTCCCCACACCTATTTTCTTTCTTTCTTTTTAGTTATTTCAAAGTGTTTTTCATGCCTTAAATGCATGCTTTTATAAATTTTAAGTTCAGTTTCAGTTAATTATAATAATCTTGCTCTCCATTGGTAATTACGATGTTTTAAGAAGTCCCTGAACTCAGCACATACGTCGTCGCTTGGACACCTGTTGCGCTACTTCACTTGCTTCTGAGATTTTTAGCCATCTTAAAGACAACATAGCGCTGGCCCGGAATGTAAAAATGTAACCTCGTGCCTTACAGATTCAAACCTTGTGTTTAAGTAAAATTAAATACCATTTACTCGACTTAAATATCGACCAGATAAGCTTCAGCCAATCGCCTGCCGATGCGACATCTCCTCCCATTAACGTGTCCCTCCTCCGGGCAGTATGGCTGCCGTCCTGTAGCCTGTTCTCAGATGTGTGCCACTATCTCATGCGAGACTAAAGACCTGGAAACATGTCGGCCTTGATTTTGCTGAAAAGCTCGCTGAGCAGACTGCCGCAGAGCGTTGCTCGGCAGGTTGTCGGCTGCAGTTATCACACCGAGAGAGGTGTTTACGGGTACCGACCCAAGAGCACCGAGCGGGACCAGAAGTGGCAGAGCGAGCGGGTGGCTGCACTAAATCAAGGTCAGTATGGAGTTAAATTGCAGTACGGTCCCCTTAAGTTACCGTCGTTTAACATAGAGGCTCGGCAAAGACAGTTGCATTAACGCTTGTTTGTGGGGTTATTTTATTCCGCGGTATTTTTATACGAGTTTGAATGATATTCTGTTTAGGTGGCCTATCGTTGACTCTGGAAGCTGTTGTAGCTGTTAACTGCTGTGCAGTGAACGCGTCATTTATTTAATGTGAGCTCGCTGTCACGCGTTGTTCTCTTCTCTTGTGTTCAGATCATGCTCTAGCTAGACTGGTGGAGGCATACAGAGCTCACGGACACAAGGCTGCTAAAATTAACCCTTTGCTATCCCAAAAGCCTGTTGTTGACAGTGTCCCGGAGATTAGCATGCTGACTGGCACCATGAGTGGACAACTCAACACCTCAGGTAAAGGAATCCTGCAGAAAGCATGCACCTGAAGTTAGCATACTCACACTTGTTTACCTTTTTTAAACTATGAGGGGGAAAAAATAACACCCACAATGTCATTTCACTCTGAGTTTTTAAGTGTTAATCACGTCCAACTCTCTACTTTTTGCTCTTTAAAAAGTGTTAAACTTATATGGCGTTTGCCTTTCATTATGAAATCCTGCCCATCCCAGTATTTGCTGCACTCCAGTTTTGATGTTTAACTGAGGACTCTGTGTTCAATACAACTTGTACTTACTTGTTAGCATGTGCCATTCTTGCGCAACACCTGGTTGATCATCAGTTGTCTCTGAAAGTGAGGAGTTCTCTTCCAAAAATGGCTGTAGTGGAGAAAACAAAACGACACACACCATTTTATCCATGACTTAATGCTAAAGCATGAACTCTTTAAGGTAGACGCACATAAAGTTGTTTTTATGTTTTGTTATGCAAAATTTGTGTGGTTGCATCTGTTACTGCACCATTATTACGCCTAATTATGAGGTTAAAAATTAAAAGTTCTCTACAGGCTTATGTAAAGAAGCAAAATTTGATCCATTGAACACAAAAGTTTTTGTTTTGTTTTTTTAACTTTGACATGGTGTGCTGTCCAGTCACAACGAGCCATCAGAAGACGTCTACACGGTGCTCATAAAAGGACGTGGTCAGCACTAATACTTGGGCAAGGCAGGATGGCTCTTTATTCCAGGCTGTTTACACCTGAGCTGGTCATCTTGCTGTGATGTCACTGGCCTGTTAAATATTTTCATTAACAAGCAGCTGTACCCAGGGTTTTAATAGTTTTGCAATTTTCATTGTTTTTTATTTTTTTATTTAGTTTTGACTTCAGATTTTCAATTTTATATCAGTTTTAATTAGTTTTTACCAATTGTTTGCTAGTTTAGTTTTTTTATTTTTTTTTTAAAATCCTTAGTTTCAGTTTAGTTTTGATTAGTTTCAGTTATAGTTTTAGTTGTGTTTGCAATAATTAAGTGTAACAAAATCCCAGTTTCATCATATCAGTCATTCTCTTCTGCTTATCCTTGGGTATGTTGCTATTCCAGCTACCATACCCTGCACCCTGCACAGGTCGCCTGTCTGTCGCAGGGCTAACGCAGAGACAGACAACTCACATTCCCACCTATGGGTTCTTTAAATAAATAAATGAAGGCAGATGAACAACCATTGATACCAGGCAACTATAAAATGTATATCTTGGCCCCAATGAGACTATTAACTCTCGCAGCACTGGGTGTTCGTAATTTTGGTTCAAGTGAATTGATAAACTTTTTGAAGGCAATTTACTCAAACAGTTATGTAGATACCCCAGTCCTGTTGTCTTGGGATGCATCACGCTGCCTTGCCTGGGGTTAGCTTCTGTTTTCTGGGGATGAGGGTTGAGTGTGCTCCCTTACCT
>NW_005187428.1:2183719-2184751 GCF_000239375.1 Pundamilia nyererei | reverse complement strand
GTTAAAAAATCAAATCCCTAAAGGAAACCGTTACAGCAGACATAGTTCCACTTTTACTTACACATTCAGCTTCCTTAACTGTCTTGTGTTGCTTACTTGAAGGACCGTCCTCTTCATCCAGGATAACCATATTATTAGAGCCACATGTTGAAAGGTCTAGATCTGAACTGGTTACAACAACAAGCGCTGGACTGGACAGACCCCATCTGATCACAGGCTTACAGGGAGGGAACGTGACCATGTGACCCACTGCACTCAATCATCACCCATGTTTTTATGTGCTAGTGATGCGTGTCAATGGATCAGACCAGTCGCAGTAATTCACGGTAACAGCAGCTTGTCGTTACCTCGTTAAGTCTTAGGATTCGATTTGTAAACAGGTGCATTCTGTTTTATTTACATTTTATGCAACATTTTAGAATTTCGATTCTTGGTTTAAAAGTGTAAAGTCAGAGTAAAATGATTGCAGGTTAAAGTCCTGGAAAAAAAACCCTGTAAAATGTTAAAGTATGCAAGTTTTATTATTAAAATGTAGTTTGTTCTCATTAGAGCAGGGCGATATGACCAAAAATATTTATCACAATATACATTTGAAAATTTGCGATAACGATATAACTGATGATATAATTGACACTAGTCAAAATGCTTTACAACTCCTCAACTTTATTAGTGCAAAAAACCCCATCAATGTATTTTCACTTAAACAAGCAGCTGTTTTTTATGTGCATTAAAGTTATATAAAAATGTAACAGTGCAAATTCCTTGCTGACAGTTTAACCAAACGGCATTTCCAGTGGAAATTGGCCGACATGTCCTCAGCATAACCATGTATAATATCCACAAAACTTAAAAAGAGGTTATTACCTATTGTGTGTGTATATTATGTTGAAGCACAGTACGTATCACTCCGCGAGGCCCACGATAGCCCTAATGCTCCTACAATCCATCAAGCGGTGCGGCTTCGTAGTTTAGCAAAGTCGTACTAAAACATTGGACAGATTTTCGAGCGCCGTGTACGACATAAAATCGTTT
>NW_005187428.1:2180921-2182605 GCF_000239375.1 Pundamilia nyererei | reverse complement strand
GCCCACAGTGGAGTCACTGACATTGTGATCGGCATGCCTCACCGAGGCCGACTCAACCTCCTGACAGGCCTGCTCAAGTTCCCACCTGAGGTTTGAATATTTAATCTGACCCGTATACTGCATTTTAGTCACGGTATTCAAGATTATCTTTTATTTTCTTTAACATCACTGAACAGCTTTTGTTCGCCACGACAAACAAAAGCGAGACGGTCTCGGATAACGCTGTGCTTCCCTTATTTTTCTCTCCAGCTTATGTTCCGTAAGATGCGTGGCCTCAGCGAGTTCCCCGACACCTCGCCGGCCATTGGTGACGTCCTCTCCCACCTCACCTCTTCGGTGGAGTTAGATTTCAGAGCCAAACACCCCCTTCATGTCACCATGCTGCCCAACCCATCTCACCTTGAGGCCATCAACCCCGTGGCTCAGGGCAAAACCAGAGCCAGGCAGCAGCTCCGGAAAGAAGGGGACTACTCGCCTGAAGACGACGCCCAACCTGGGGACCAAGTCATCTGTCTGCAGGTATCACAGCTGCACGCACGCGTGAGGACATATTTTAGAACTTGCTAGAAAAAGTGATGAGTCTGTTAGTGTGGAATTTCATAAACGAACACAAATAGCTCTATTGGAACAAATAAAAAAGTGTTTTACTTCTGTGTGCTGAAAAAGATTCCCTCTCCCTTCCAAAATGCTTAAGAAATCACTGTATTTGACAATTTTACATTTATTCGCTCTACCTCATGTTAATATTGTGACTTACAGACATCACAACTTTAACTTGTGCTTATTATATAATGTTATACTAACTAACCAACCAGGAAGCTCATTCTCTTCCTCTTCAAAACATTTTCTTTGAAGGTAAAGTGCTTTTTGGGGTCACCTTGAAAGAAAGACAGATGTGAAATGTAAAAGGGAGGTCAGAGGTCAAATGGGACATGATATTTGGTTGCTATAACTATAATGCAATATTTAGAATCCCCGTATGCCCTTTCCATAAATGCCTATATGTTGTCAACACAAACACTGGTGGTAAGAATAATAGTTTTAAATAGCTCTGTATAGCATTGCTATCAATTTGACCTTCAGATCATTCTGTTGACCTTGAAGGAGAGGTCAGAGGTCAAATATGACATATTTTAAAACTTTATAATTGTACTTTCTGCATGTTGACTACACACACCACACCAAAGAATCATAGCTAATCAGGTCAGTATAAAAAAAGCAGGATTTGTTAGATGATGTTCGTTTGTACGATGAGATAACTTCTTCTTTCTTCCTTCTTCACAGATTCACGGCGACGGCTCGTTCACTGGTCAAGGCATCGTTCCTGAAACTCTGACCCTTTCAAATCTTCCTCACTACAGAGTGGGTGGGAGCATCCACCTCATCGTGAATAACCAAGTGGGCTACACCACCCCGTCGGAAAGAGGACGATCGTCTTTGTACTGCAGTGATGTTGGTCAGTGAAAGCTTCTCATCAGTATTCCCGTGTACAGAGAGAATACGTTATTAGCAAGTCATTTATTTGAAAGCGCTTTGTGTGTATAAAAAAAGACTTTGAGAATAGGCAGACATGAGATAAAAAGCATGTGAGGAGAGTTGCAGATTAACTAAATATAAACTTTTAAAATGTCACAGCTTCAAAGTTTTTGGAGCTCATTCTAAAGTATTTAAACCCAGTGTTTCC
>NW_005187428.1:2175224-2179992 GCF_000239375.1 Pundamilia nyererei | reverse complement strand
AAAAAAAAAATCGAGATATATATCTTATATCGCCATCCAGCTAAAAAAATATCGAGATATGAATTTTGGGTCATATCGCCCAGCCCTAGTACAGCGAATGTCAAAATGTCCTGTGACCTGACATTGTGTTTACTGTGTTTCAACTTAATCAAATAGCAGGCTTTAGTCAGGCAATCTTTCCAGTAAAGCCTTTTTTCTCCTGACGTTTTCATATAAGATGAATGGTGAGAAGGAAAAAGAATCAGTGGGGTGCTGCTTTAGCTCAGTGGGCGAGTGGGTGACCACATGGCCACAGAATTCAGCAGCCCGTATTTGAGAGTGACCTGTGGCCTTTTGCTGCCCTCTGCTCTCTTTGCAACTACCTGCCTGTCTTCACTGCTCCGCTATCCAATAAAGGCAAAAATGCCCAAAAAGTAATGTTTAAAAAAACACTTCACATTACACGATGCTTCATTTGTTTCTATGCAAAAATCCAAAGTAATGGGGCTAAAAATGAGTGTAGCATGCAGCCTGAGGCCTAAGTCAAACAGTTTCATGAGGGTTTCGAATATGGATTATTTTCATGTATGCGTCTAATATGATACACACGGTGAAATAGGATATCTGAGAGGTCTTTTAAATTAGCCAGGGTTAGTGCAGTTTTACTTTGTAAAGTGGTACCTTCATCATGTGTGTAATGGGCGATTTCTTCTACAGGTAAGATGGTGAACTCTGCCGTGATCCATGTAAACGGAGATGATGCCGAGGAGGTGCTGCGAGCCGCTCGCCTGGCTGTCGACTACCAGCGGCACTTCAGGAAAGATGTCATCCTGGACCTGATCTGTTACCGTCAGTGGGGCCACAATGAGCTGGACGAGCCTTTTTTCACCAATCCGGCAATGTACAAGATCATCCGGTTAGTTAAAGCTATCGCTTTTACTTTGATTTGATTTGATAGTTTGATTTGAATTATTCTTGTAGGTGCACTGATGCATTTACATGATGGGTCTACTCGTGTAGCAATGGCTGATGTTTAATGGTGTATTTGGGTAATTGTGGAATTTTTATTTCTGTGTGAAAGGCAAGCATAACTTGAATTGTAGTGTTTCAACTATTAAACCACTACAGTGCTTTGAAACTATAAAAACTCACAACAACAGTCATTTTAGTATGTTGCTTTGGATGTTAAAGACCCTGCAACCTTAAAGAGAGAACTGCAACAATTAGCCGAGCCTCTAAAAGCAAGCAATTGGCGACCGTGGCGAGAAAGAACTCTCTTAATAGGAAGCGACCTCCAGCATGACCAGGGAGTGGGAAGCAATACACTGTGACTGGTTAGGAGGATGAGGGGGAAGAGAAGATGGATGAAGAACAACAAAGAGGAGAAATCATTAACTGCCAGAGTGAGATTAAAGTGAATGCAAGAGTGTTGTTTAATCACATGGGGAGTGAAAAAAAGGTGCTAGGTTTGTTTTGTTTTTTTAAAGATGCAGTTCTTGGGTCAGTTCTTTTATGCATTTTGTTTTAATTTTGCCTCTGTACACCACCTCAATACATTTTAAATCGGTCGATATGTGATTTAATTCAAGGGGTTTAACAGTTTAGGAATTGCATTATAATAGACAAGTCCCAATTTTGAGAAGCTCACAGTTAATTGGACAAATAAACATCATATTGAACTACTGGGATTAAAATCCTTGGGCATGAGGTGATGTGTTTCCGTCACTGAGATGCTCAGCCAGGCCTTCACTGCAGCTGCCTTCAGTTGCTGTTGTTTGTGGGTCTCTGCCTTCAGTTTTGTCTTCAGTAACTGGAAAACATGCGGTTTGTGCTGAGATCAGGTGACCGACTTGGCTTTTTAAGCATATCCCATTTCTTTGTCTTGAGAAGCTCTTGCTTTCTTTTGCAGTATTCTTTGTGTTATTATCTATTTGCACTGTGGAGTTCTGTCTCATCAGTTTTGCAGCATGTGGTTAAAGCAGACAGTACAGCTGTGTACAATACATAATTCATCCTGCTACTTAATACACAGAAACGGTCCTGTTCGCTGGCGATCATACATCCCCATACCATTACATCATCTCTGTATCTGTCCCTCCTCCTTCATAATTTCCTCTTCCCATCACTTAAAGGTCCAAAAAAAGTTTTTTTTTTCCCATCAGTGCGATCTTCTTTTAGATGTTTTCTGGCAAAGTCTAATCAGGCCTTGTTGTGTTTGTAACGAGTGTTTTTTCACCTTGTTGTAAACCCTCTGTAATTACATTCATCAAGGCTAGACCTTGACAATTATACGCCTACCTCCGTGTGAGTGTTCTTGACTCGGCTCTGTGCTGCAGAGGGCTGCTTCTTAACCAAGGAAAGAATTATGTCTCCATCCACTTTAGTTGTCTTCAGAGCTTTTAGTGTTTCTGAGCTGGCCAGCATAGCCATTCTTGTTAAGAACAAACCAGGATTTTGATTTGATCACTCCAAAGGTTTTTGCGATCTCTCTCATTGGTTTATTTGAATTTTTCAGCCCGTAATGATAATAATAATTCACTTACATCAGCATCTCCTTGAACCTCCTTTAACATCATAATAAGTCAAGTGAAAAATTTACAAATGCAATTTGTATACTTTGAATCACTTTCAGATTTTTATTTATTTACTTTGTTATGAACTAATAAACAGGCCTAACCTGGACAAATAAACATCTTAGTCAACTGCCCAGTTCGTTTTGAGCATCTGAAGGTGGCTGTAATACCCAAACAGTTAATGCAATGCTTTTGTCGAACCCCTTGAATTAAAGCTCGAGTCTGCACCCAGTCCCATCTCGGGCGTCTGATTTAAAAGAATACAGGGTAATAATCAGATCATCTCCTGTTTGCTCCTTGCAGGTCTCGAAAGAGCATCCCAGACGCCTACTCAGACCAGCTGATTTCAGAGGGTCTGATGACAGAGGTTGAGCGTGACGAGATCAAAACCAAATACTACAGCATGCTCAACGACAAGCTGTCCAACATGACCCTGTACAGCCCTCCACCCACCAACCTGCAGGGCCGCTGGGGGGATCTTGTTGAACCCCAGGCTAGAGTCACCACCTGGGACACTGGTGTCCCCATTCCTCTGCTGCAGTTTGTGGGAGTGAAATCTGTGGATATCCCTGAGCAAATCCAGCTGCACAGCCACCTCGGAAAAACCCACGTACAGGTACCGGGATCTTTTGCTTCTAATCCTTCTGCCGCGTTGCCTTGTCCAAACATCACAGCAGTTAAATTATTTTGCTTTTGTAAACTCAGGCCCGGCTGCAGAAACTGGAAGAGGGAACCAAACTAGACTGGTCGACAGCAGAGGCCCTCGCTTTCGGCTCTCTCCTCTGCCAAGGTTTGTCACGTTTTGTCTGGTGTTTTTAGCAGTGAGTAAAAATGACTCATTTCCAGTTTGGGAATTCCTGGGGTTTCCTTTAAACTCGAGCTATTGTCACTGCAGGTTTTAATATCCGTATCAGTGGACAGGACGTTGGAAGAGGTACATTCAGTCAGCGGCATGCCATGGTTGTGTGCCAGGACACTAACGACATGTACATCCCTCTGAATCACATCAGCCCCGAGCAGACAGGTTTCCTGGAGGTAATGCCCTCGCAAAGCAGATAAAACCATCAGTGTCAACATGAAAAACACAACAAATTGTGGTGTCTTGTGTTTAGGTGTGTAACAGCCCGCTGTCTGAAGAGGCCGTGCTCGGATTTGAATACGGCATGAGCATCGCGCAGCCGAAGCTTCTGCCCATCTGGGAGGCTCAGTTTGGAGATTTCTTTAACGGAGCGCAGATTGTCTTTGACACCTTCATCTCGGGAGGTGAGCTTCTCACCCCTCTGCCGCATTTTCTAATAAACTTGGTCAAAAAAAAAGAAAAAAAGAAAGATTATTTCATCAGAGGTGAAACTGTCGTGTTTCCAGGTGAAGCCAAGTGGCTGCTGCAGTGTGGGATGGTGATCCTGCTGCCTCATGGATACGATGGCGCTGGACCTGAACACTCCTCCTGCCGTATGGAGCGCTTCCTCCAGGTCAGTGAGTCAGGACTGTGTCGGTATTTCTAATCTGCAATCGTGTCATATCAGTGTCAATCACTTAATTTCACTATTGTTTATTTAACCTGCTACTTAATATTACAGAAAGACATGACAGTCTTAAAGCTACTTAAGCTCAGATTTGATGGACTAGCCATATGAGGGCCCAGGTGAAGCCTTTTATTCAGGCTGAATGTCTGTGCTCTTCATTACATTATTCCAACCACTCTTTCATTTGTCTACACACAGAACACGTTTTTCCTGACAATTCCTATCAGGAATAACACCGATGTGCAACCAATTCCTTATGCACTGCACCAACAAAATTAAAGAAACACTTGATCCTAACAGTAAAAACAAAGTCAGCATAAACTATCGTGAATCCATTTTGCCTGTAGCCATCACTCCGGAGGGATGAAGAGAGGACAGTGTTATCACTTCAGTTTGCACCAAAGCAGCTGAAATGGATTCAGAATGGTTTATGATTCATAACAGCACAGTGATATCCCTGAAGCTTAACAGACTTTGTGTTATACTGTGATAAACAAGTGCTCTGTCAGTGTATCATACTAGTGCAGAGCCTGTTCACAGAGATTATGAAACCATTTTGTTAAAGCTACAGTTTAAACATCCCTTAAATGTGTCGTATACGGGCAAGCAAGATGATTTGAAACGAGGGCAATAATAATATCTCGCGTGTGTGTGTGTGTGTGTGTGTGTGTGTGTGTGTGTGTGTGTGTG
>NW_005187428.1:2163895-2173885 GCF_000239375.1 Pundamilia nyererei | reverse complement strand
TTAAAAGCTTAAAGCTGTAAGCTAATGATAGTTATATAAGAGCAGATGCTGCTGGTGCAATAAGCTGTAGTTTTACGTCCAGTGGATGATGATCTGATTAGTCGACTAATCGCATAAATAATCGGTGACTAGTCGACTATCAAAATAATCGTTTGTGGCAGCCCTACAGGAAAGAGATTATCTTTTCACTCATGCCTTTGTAGAGTTGAACTGTAATAACAAATGCAGTGTCACGCAGAGCTTTATACGTGAATAATACCATAATTTAAATAGACACAATGGTAACCACGTAATGAGAATTAAAGGTTCTATAAGTGAGATTTTAAACATTAATATAGCCCGTAGGATCTAAATGAAAAGCTTGTTGTGTGAAGTTACAGATGGTTTCTTCGGTGCAGAGGAAGGCTGTGTAGTCAGGAGCACATTATGTACAGATTTGATCAATGGCAAATCATCACAGATAATGTTTCTTAATGGGCTGCAAGCAATCAGCAGACAAATTGCATCGGATTGAGGCTGCTTCTAAAATCATTTCCTCGATAATAGGCGCAATTTATTGAACACCAAATTGAAATTTTGCATACTTAACACTTACTTTGTGTCATCTTTGGTAGGTGAGGTATAAAAAAAAAAATCATTCATATTCATGTTACAGCTTTACAAGAGTGGAAGCTACTCAAGCTAATGTTTAGTTACACATTACCTGAAATATAAATGAATGCTAACTTTTCCTCTTTTTGTCTCGCAGATGTGCGACAGTAAGGAGGAGGGTGTGGACAGCGATACTGTGAACATGTCAGTGGTCAACCCCACCACCTCCGCTCAGTACTTCCATCTGCTTCGGAGGCAGATGGTTCGAAACTTCCGCAAACCTCTCGTTGTTGTGGGACCCAAGACTCTGCTGAGATTTTCCGTGAGTACTTTAGGCCGCGCTCAGCCGGGCTTAAATGCCTCGAAAACAGCGGTCGCTAGGGAAAAATGCGAAAATTTCTGTGACTGTTTTTGCGGGTGGTATTTGAAGGTTGCTGGCCGTTGCCGTGAAATCGACTATTAAAGCTCCAATCACACCAAGATGCAAAATGAAGTTGGTCACAAACAGGTATATGGTGCTGCACCAAAAAAAAACCAAAACCAAAACTCTGCGTGCACTTTTCAAAGTAAAAGCTGGACCTTTTGAATGGTGTTGGCTGCAGCAGAGTTTCACTACTGCTCGGCGAGTACTTGCTAAGTCTTCGCAGTCTTCCATGAAACTACCAGTCTGCTAGCAACCAAAGCAATCGCAAGGAGGGTTTTTGTGCAGCACCCTCTTTGCAATCAATTTTACCTAGCAACAGCCAGCAGCCTCCAGTAACCACTTGCCAACCAGTTCAGGAATATAATTTTTTTTTTCCCTAGCGACCAGTGGTTGCCAGGAAGTCACCAATCGGTCTCTAGGACAGATTTGACACATCCAGCTCCTCACAGATGCTTCCATCTCGATGCTTGAAGGACATATTCTGTTTTCCCAGGGGGCCGTGTCCAGTTTGACTGAGATGGCACCAGGAACGTCTTTTAGGCCAGTGCTGGGTGATACTTCTGTGTCAGCAGAAAGGTAGAGAAGACGTTATATTAAATCTGCAGTGTGGGTGTGTGATTGTTTCTGTGTGTTTAAATGAAACTGCAGGAGCTCAGATTTTTGAAAGAACCATAAAAACACATGTAAGTAGCCCAAACCCTGAGCCCAATCCAGTGTTTTTTCTTTCCACACAGTGTCCAGAAGGTGGTGCTGTGCTCTGGGAAGCACTACTATGCTCTGCTGAAACAGAGGGAGACATCAGCAGCCAACCAGAACACAGCGCTCATCCGCGTGGAGGAGCTGTGTCCGTTCCCTCTGGATGCCCTGCAGCAGGAGCTCAAAAAATACCCCAAAGCCAAAGGTAGCGTGACCGCTCACTAATCTGTTTTCCCACCTACATGCCTACACCGGCTACACACCGGCTTTATAGATGGAGGTGCACTAGTAGTTTGCTTTGAGTCGTCGTTGAAGTTTAATCAGATCAGTTTATGAGTTTTGTTTCGTTTTTCAGAGTAGATTTGTTTGTTTCATTTTAGTTTGTGTTGTTTAAAAATGTTTTGTTTTATTAGTTTTAGTGTTAGGGTGGTGCGGGTGGTGTTTGTCCTTTCAGAGCAGTACAATAATACATTTAAACATTAAACACTTAAATTCTCAAATCTAAATATCTTTTTTTCCACCTAATTACAACGGTACTTTATTAATGAGTTAGAATAAGAATCACAAGTTTTCTGTCGTGAAATCTTTTTCCAGTCTCTGCTTGAAATCCATTTCTCTGTAAATTATTTTAAATCAATCTTTTAGAAAATCCAAACGTGTTCTGTGAGTAGATATTGGTTGTAGTTGATTGGTTTCAGTCAGATTATTTGTAGAAAAAAAACTCAGAATAAGTTCAATTTACTACATTTGCAATCCAGAGGTTTCAGTATACACAAAAATGGTGTATGAACGGTTTTTTTCATCAGTGCCACCATGTGGCTGACCGATGTTCTGAGCTGCTGCTGCTGCAGCCTCGCATGTCCATCAGAGAAAGTCTCTCATCTGATTGAGCTTGGTGGAAATCTCATGGAACAGAGATGAGTAATCGTGCCAGGCCTGTGGTGGCTGCTTGAGCGGGACGGTGCCGGTTCCCACACCGCCAGAATAGTGCAGGCCTTTCTGGATCAGGAGAGTACTCAGACACTTCCTTGGCCTTTTCCTTTAGTCCTGACGTGTTTCTTGCTGAACATGCCTGGGTGGATGCGTTCATCAGAGGCAGCTACAACCAGTGACCATTGCATAGCCAGCTGTCAGCTGCACTCATTCAGGAATGGAGAGTAATTCCGATCCAGACAGGTGACGGCTTGCATCACATCCAGGAGAGGTCATACCTCATACGAAGTGTCTTCTGTATAAGTTATAAACGTTAGTGTTGGGGTTAACCTTTAAGGGTTGGTCTATAAAATCTATTTAACAAACTACTGGGGTTTTGTTTGGTTTTTTGTTTGGTTTTTTAAAAAATTATTATTACATTTAACAGACCACCTGTCATAAAATCAAGAAAACGGATACAATTTAGCAATCTGTCAAAAACTTTAGAAGGATGACTTTTTGCCAGACAGAAGAGGGTTACAAAAGCGCGCTGCTGAAGTCTGAGTCAGAGTAATTTAAATGTGATCCAGCTGAAAGCAGAAACGACATTCGACCGTTTAGTTGAAATGCCAGATCATCAAGTATCTGACAAACTCTTACCTACTGCACAGCTGTTGTCTCACAGGTTTCTCTCACTTTATCCTTTACTGTCCCTGTGAGCGTCATTCAAGGCGTGATGGACATGCTTTCCATACACGAGAAAATTTCCTTGCCAACATTGTCTTTTTTTGCTTATTCACACCATCCTTACTTGTTTAGTTTCACAAGAATGCATTTATGTAAACAGCAGTACAAATACTACGTGTGTGTTCAACTGGCAAAGTTTAGCTGAGGACTCAGAGTAGATCAAAATCTTGAATTGGTTTTGTGAGCTGGCCTCTGTTATTACCCTGTGCTCACAGCCTTTGAACCTTCAAAGCGGTGAGTGATTTGCATACTTTTTTTAGGTTCCTCTTTTTACTTTTTAGGCACAGACAGCTTTTGTTTTAAAGCTAAGTGCAGCTTGTGAGGATAAGAAGACTTCAAACATGGGGCTGAAAATATCTTCACATTTTGGGGTATAAATCATAGGTTCTGGTCTTACAAAGATCCTGATTATTATTTAACAGTAATACAGCAAAGGACAGTCAGAAATATTTGTTCTGTTTTTTTAAAAGAAAAATTGGTGATTCAGATAATGGTCTTCAGATGGTAACTGAGGTATATGACGAGGCGCTTTTTGACCAAACTGCTCAAATTATGACACATGGCACGTTATGTCTGTGTGCCGTGCCCTTAAACTAACTATACCCTTCTTCTACAAGAATTGTGAGTATAAGTAGTAGCCAAGAGCTGATGGCTGACAATCAAATGCATCGTGCCCATAAAAGCAGGAGTTCTGTGAGTTTGCTGGTTCAGGTGTGTGTTAAAACAACGGCAAGGAAGAACGACATCAGCAGTGACCTTAAAGAAAGAATTGCTGCTGCCCATCAATCCAGGAAGGGTTAAAGACCATTTCCAAACAATTTGAAGCCTATCATTCTACATCTAATGTTTTTCACTATTATTATTTACAAGTGAGCGACATTCAAGACGGTAACCGGTCTTTCTAGGGGTGGACATCCCAACAAATTTACCCTGAGGTCAGACTGTGCAATGCTCAAAGAAACTGCAAAAAACCAAGAGCTACATGTCAGATTCTGCAGGCCTCAACATTTAACATTTAACATACTAAACTTCATGACAGTAGAAAAAAAGATTTAAGAAATATGGCTTATTTGGTGTGTGACCAGGAGAAAGTGTCTTCTCTCGAAAAACCAGAAACAAAAAAAACATGGCACGTTTGCAAAGCTGCGTCTGAGCAAACCACCAGACTTTAGCGACAGTGTCCTTTAGACAGATGAGACAGATAAGGAAATGTGTGACCTTAATGCACAGCATCGCAATTAGATATGAGCACACACATGTCATACCAAGTGTCGAGCACGGTGGTGAAGGAGTGATGATTTGGTTTTGTTTTGCAGCCACAGCAGCTGGGTAGTTTAAGGTCATCGAGTCAACCGTGAACTTCTCTGTATACCAAAGTATCCTAGAGTCAAATGTGAGGCCGTTTGTGTGACGGCTAAAGTTTGACTGAAATTGGGTCGAGCAACAAGACAACGATCCCAAGCAGAGCAACAGATCTACAACAAAAAAAGACTGAAAAAGAAAAGAAATCAAATTATTACTACCACTCAGCCAAAGTTATATTTAAATAATTTCAAGACCCGATAAAGACCACGTGACATTTCATTCAATCCTGTTAGAAATGAAAGATGGCACATTTTCTTTAGCGAATGACTACATGTTTATTTATTTATTTTTTTACATGTATGTTTGTGGGGTTTTTTTTTAATTAAAACGGAGAGACATAATTTAGATTGGCAGTTGTTCTGTCATTTTTGTGCGTGTGGATGAGAAACAAAGCTCAGGTTTCACTTCAGTTTGCTGTACTATCGTTCTCACCAAATACTCTATAGCAAACTGGTTTCACACTGAGCTGAAATTCCACTGAACTGCAAGAGAGGAACTTCAACCAAAGTGCTAACCTACATAAATCCTGTATCACTGTAGGTTATAATCACATTTTTAAAATCCTCTTGCAGAGTTCATTTGGAGCCAGGAGGAGCCTCAGAACATGGGGCCCTGGTCTTTTGTAGCTCCCAGGTTTGAGAAGCAGCTGGCCTGCAAGGTGAGCACAGTTTGAAACAATTCTGTCTACACTGTGAACCTCAGTGAATTATATTACTCGAATTGACTCCCTCCTCTGTCCTTGTCAGCTCCGGTTAGTGAGCCGGCCCGCTCTGCCCGCCCCTGCTGTCGGCATCGGGACCCTTCATCATCAGCAGCAAGAGGCCATCCTCACTGCTACTTTCTCCTAAGACTTAAACAAGGCTGCAAACCAAAACATATCAAGTTTGCAGGCATCGGTACAACACTACATGCTGCATCTGCTGCACTACAGATACGCGGGACCCTTACATGGCGTGGATGGGCTGTTTTTAAACAAATTGTTCAGTAATGAAGATCAAATCAGAGAAATGTGTGAAAGAGGATAGTGTTAATGATTTTATTTGTTCTCTTGTAGTTCTTAAGTGTTTGTTTTTAATGAAAAGCCTACTTCTGTTCCCTCCTGTCATTCAGCATGCCTGTATTTAAGGATGGAGGCACGAAGCCTTACTGACGGCGTTTACAAGGTGACTGTGATGGACGCCTGTCAGGGGGAAATCTACAGATTCCATGTTTCAGGAATCGGAACTGCTTATTTGTCTCGTGCACACAGGCTGCATGAGTTACTGTTTACATCATAAAGTAGTGGGAGTGTATTTGTGCATTAACCTTGAAACATGTAAGAATGTGAGTGCTAAACTAGCATTACACTTGAAGATTTGAAAGTCTGTCGTGATCACCAGGAGGAAGTTACCACTGAAACTGTTGAATGTTTATCAGACCAGTTTCATTTCTTATCTTACAAATATGAACTAAAGTTAATTGTTTTAACCATTTTACCAAACTGAAGCTTCAAATCAGAATATTGGCATTAAAGAGTATATTTTAAAATAAATCTGTTTTCATGTAAGTGTGTCTATTTCTTTTTGACCAATAACGTGCTTCGTTCTATAAGAGTAGTCGCTCCTGAAGTTTGTAGCACGAAGCAGGATTCGTGCTTATTCCACTAACTTCCAGTTTAACTCTGGATTTTATTTTTTTATTTTTAAAAAGGCAGCTTCACTTGTTACTGGGCTGTGCAGCAGACATAACCTGCTCCAGATTACAGCAGGTTAGATTAGTCTTAGATTAGAGATCAACAGGTATGAAATCACCACCTACTGACCAATCAGTTCTCTGGGAAATGGTGTCACCATATGGACTGAACTGAATCTTCTTTAGTGCTTTTCTACTCTACTCAAAGTGCTTTATACAACTTGCCTCATTCACCCATTCATACAAGCACTTTGTTCTATGCTTAGGTGCTTTCTGTCTAACATTCACACTCTGGTGGATGCACTGGTGAGCAGCTAGGGGTAAATATCTTGCCCAAGGATACTTTAGCGTGTCAATGACCTGCTCTACCTCCTGAGCTACAGCCACACATTTGTGGAAGATACCTCGGATCTCTGTGAGCAGGTAGAAGGAGGGTCTACAGCAGGGGTGGGTAGCTCCAGGCCTTGAGGGCTGGTGTCCTGCAGGTTTTAGATCTCACCCTGGGTCAACACACCTGAATCACATGATGAATTCTTTACCAGGCCTCTGGAGAACTTCAGGACATGTTGAGGAGGTCATTTAGCCAATTGAATCAGCTGTGTTGGATCAAGGAAACATCTAAAGTGGATAAGTGCAAGCAAACGGATGGAAGGATGAACTTTCTTTATGCACATTTTAACTAAACATTAAAAGGATAACACTTGTAATCTATGTGGTTCTCCAGTTTCTTACTGATATAGCTGTGACGGTGATGTCAAATAATCCTCACAGTGTAAACGCCCTGTCCTTCCTTGCTTCAAATACTGCTGTTTGTGATTGGTCAGTGTTACCCCTCTAATGAGAATGGCTTGTATTAAGACTGGAGAAATCCCGTGATTGACTTACCAAGTTTATAACCACCTTCCTGTAACCTGATGATGTTCTGGTGAGTGAAGCCAGATAACTCCAACATATCTTTGGTCTGATGAACTTCATCTGCAGGCATAGTTTCAAATAAATTAACATATGTACAGGGAATTACTGTGAGCCAGTAACTTTAGGCTTCACAAATGTCCATTTTTTTTCCTACTCTTATTTCTGTATGATGTCATTGAGAGTTAATATTACTTATGTGGTCATATCTGGCACACAGGTTCTAACCATTATGTGAAGGAGAGCAAATTAGATGAAAGCTGGCTTAAAGGGAAAAGAAGTGAAGCAGATTTTTTCAGACAGAGGTTCAACTGAGGGGCATCACCAAGGCTCAGCATGATAATGCTCAGCAACAGTAAAAATGCACAGTTGTAAATGAGTATAATAGATCCCTTTACCCACAGCCACCCTGGGGCGCCTCTGTCAGTGGTGCGGTGGTCAGACAGCCCGGTGGCACCAGTGTCCGGCAGCCTTGCCCCTGTCAGTGCGCCCCAGGGTGACTGTGGCTACAATGTAGCTTGTGTGTGTGAATGGGTGGATGACTGGATGTGTAAAGCGCTTTGGGGTCCTTAGGGACTAGTAAAGCGCTACACAAATACAGGCCATTTACCATTTTACAGTTGCGTAACCATACTTCAGCTTAAGACAGGATATTGTTAGAGTGGACCCAGAGTTGTTGGGTCCTGCATTCATATTTTTCTCGTATTTTTTACATGAGATTTCAATAAAGGCTGACGCACTCTTAAATGGCCGTTTTCCAGTTAAAGAAAGATACGAGATAATCGATACTTTTGGAGGCTGGATTCAAAAATCCAAAAACAAAGTGGGTGGATGATTTTTCTGCAGACTGAAGGAACAACACCTCTGTGTAAAGCAATGAGGAAAATTAGCTTTAAGTCATGACCTTGATTTAATTAGTTGTGTTTATTCTGCTTGATTGTTCATTCAGTTAAATAAAACGACAATGTCCTCCCAAACAAGTTACACAATTGATCAGAGGAGGAATCCTTCAAAAAAGATTACAGTATTCAACAGTTCAACTGAAAACAGGGAACAATTTAAAGTGATTTTCTTCCCATACAAAGTTCTCAGTGACTAAGCTACAGCATATCTGAAAAACTTCATAATGGAGGTATATTAGGTCTGGCTGGATTATTGTAAATCCATGTCATTTTCGAATAACTTCCTGAAAAACCTTCATTTGATCCAAAATACAACAGCAAGAGCATTAATAGGAGCCATAAAATCATATTTCTCCCACTTCAACTTCTTATTAGCTTCCTGTCAAATCCAGAATCAAATCCTTCTCTCTACACACAAACTCCATCAATGCCCCATCGATCTTAAATACCTCATAGTACAATGTTATCCTAACAAAAGGCATTTTGGGGTTTCAAAACTAGAATGGGAGGTGGAGCCTTCAGCTATCAGTACCCTGTCCTGGCCGCGAATCTCCCATTTTGGGTTCAGGATTAAATAAACCAGGATGACATAATTTGGTGGTTTTTTTTGGTTTTTTTTATTGTATTGAAGGTGAAAGGATGCAAGAATGTAACATAATTAATACACGTTCAGATGATCATGAAATGTTTCTTTACAAGAAATCTTGATCACATACAGTAAGTGAAAGATTAAATGGTTTTGTCACACAGGCCAGAAGGGTGGCACACACTAACACACACTACCAGATACACAGGATATGATGCAATGTGATAGAGGGTATGACATCATTAAAGGAAGGTTTTTTTAAGCTTGTGATTTCATGCTTATGGTTAGGGCAGGATCAGTCGAGCGTGAAACATCACTTAGCAGAGGGTCAGACTGCTGGGGGACTTCCCACAATGCCCTGAGGTGTTTCCCCCACTGTCCTCTCTTTCACTTCTGATGTCTTTATATGCAGCTTTTGCTTTTAACTTTTTTCCTCCTGTAGTTTTGTTTTTTGTCTTCTTTCTCTATGCTTCACTTTTCTTTCTTCTTTTTCCTCTCACCCCCAGCTGGTCATGGGAGAAAGCTGACCCTGTCTGAGCCTGGTTCTGCTGGACGATTTCCCTTTTTTGTTTTCTTGTTCACAGAGGATTCTCCAGGTTCTCTCTATTACACTTTAAGATCCCCACCCTTCAATGTAGAGAGTCCAAAGATGACTGTTGTTGTAAACTGTCATTTTGAAACTCTGTTTCTGTGTTTAGTGAAGATGAAAAAAAGGCTACAATGATTGCTGATGTGGAGCATGCTCTACTTCAAAAGCCAGAAATTTTTTGTATTTATTTATTTTTTCCTAAATCATTAATTAATGACTGAAGATCCAAACTTTACTTTACTTAAATAAAAGGTCAGTGTTATTTAAAAAAAATATTTTTCTTTGTCTGAATTGAGGGATGGCGTTAGATGGTGCTTATGTTGAGCCAAATGAGAACGGTTGTCTTGACAACAGGAAATGTACAACAACAGGCCAATGTCAGGCCACCAGGCGAACATTTAGACATTGATTAACCGTCAGCTGACCTTCTTTTCTTCATGTCTTGGTTCAATAGTTCCAAAAGTTGTGCTAATAGTTCCGACATTAAAGCTGTGCCGATATCAGAGACGTAACCTCGCTGTTGCCCGGACATCCTTATAGGACTTTCTTGAATTTCAAGAATTCATCTATATTATGGTCTTATTGATTAGAACTG
>NW_005187428.1:2160965-2162033 GCF_000239375.1 Pundamilia nyererei | reverse complement strand
AAAAAAAAAAAACCCTGCAGAAAATCGAAATGGGGGTGTGGGTGGAAACAAGGATCCCCTGCTGCTCATGAACCCTTATTGCTCCTAGCTACGCACCTGCCTCTAAATCCAACGCACATGTGCAACACCCAGACGCAGAAACACAGACTTGTGTTAACTGTGACAATCTATTTTTGCCGCACAGACGGACGCTGACACCGATGACTCCAGGACTTTCCAGCGGGCCGGTGATTTGCTGCAATGCGAACACTTAAATCGCTGCCTGCGCTGTCAGATAGATAGGCGGGAGCAGCAACCTCCCACTCCTCCTATTGCTATAACAACCACAGGGCGGTCGGTGTGACTCGATGGCACAGCAGCTCGGATGCGACTGCCAAGTGTCATCCTCCTGCAAGTAGCCCGTCCTCTGCTCAAAGCATCGCCGCATGAACACTGACTGAATCCCGCCCGGGGTAGGAGGAGGGGGAGAGCCTGTGTTTCCCCCGTCACAGTGATCTGAGCACCGGGGAAGCTCAGGCTTGGGATCCGCTACGTCAAACAGATTAGTGAAATAACCTCTCGGAGTAGGACATACCTCCCCCCACACCCCCTTTGGGTTTGCCTGACTGCATGCAAGGGCTCAGGAGGCAAGATAGACTGTGCTGACAGAAAGCCAGGAAGCCCTTGGCGAAATAGAGAAGTGCATTACTTTTCTTTTCTTTTTTTTTCCTGGGTTGGGTGAGACGACTGGTGATCCTCCGGCAGCCTCTTTCTCTCTGTCTCTCTCTCTTCTTCTTCTCCTCCCCCCACCCCTGCGCGAAATGGCGAAAGAAAACGGCGAGTCCAGCGATGGATCTTGGAAAAAGCATGTCGATGACATCAAGAAAATCTTTGACTTCAAGGAAGTCCTTGGGACGTGAGTAACGCGATACACGCAGGCTTTGCGGGCGGATAAAAACAACAACAGAAAACCAACAACTTTGTGTCCACTTGTGCAAATTGGTGTCAAGACAACAATGCCACAGTGTAGCGGTTTTGGCGGAAATGAGCGCTGACTGACAGCTGTTGAATGTGTGCTGAATTAACTGG
>NW_005187428.1:2159875-2160768 GCF_000239375.1 Pundamilia nyererei | reverse complement strand
TTTTTTCCCAGGACTGACGCGTGTATCCAGAGCTTTGTTAAGGCTGACATTTATTTATCGGCACAACTGTGACAAAGACAGCGGGGGCCTCTTTTGCATTACATGATGATGATGATGATGATGATGAAGAAATCAGCTCCCCCAAATTAAGGGGGCCATCTGTGAGGACTTTAGTGGGTGTTGTGCCTTGTTCTGTCGGCCTCTTGACTCTCTTCTCCAAACAGAGGGATGTATTTGAGCTGAGAAAGATCACGTCTGGGGTTTTATGGATCTGTGTCACTGTGGCAGATTCTTGTTTGTACAGTAAACCATTGTGCTCTGGTTTGTGTGGACTTGTTTTTTGGGGAAACCTCCCCTCCCCACCCTCCACTCCCCTCATCTTTGGCTGAACTTAGTCCCTTGCCCTTGGACCACAGAGCAGGCGAATTCCACAGTTTATTTTGGTCTGCTGTTAGTGCTGCCTGACTTCATGCCTTTTTCTTCTTTGAATAAGTCATGCAGCACAGACAGAAGAGCCTGAGTGAATGAGCGACAGGAGACAGCCAGAGCAGGTCGTGCTCACACGATCCAAGCAGCCTTGTGATAGACTGCTAGGTGTTATCACACGTTTAACAGAGTGCAGTTCTCGCTGCTCTGCTCCCCCCCCCCAGAGAGATGGTTTCCCCCTCCTCTTTCCTGAGAAGTAGTCATTGTGGTGTTGATGTTGTTATGAGATGCTGAGGGATGGAGTCTCCCCAAGGAAACGTGTTTGTTTTCTTTAATTTAGCTGAAACTGGTGTGAAGCACAGTAAAAAAACACAAAAAGACAGGTCTCTGGTCACTATGGTTATGTGGCTTGTTCTTCGGAGCATCGTCCCCTTGTGTAAACTTTGATTAGTCTGTATCCTATCATC
>NW_005187428.1:2157090-2159478 GCF_000239375.1 Pundamilia nyererei | reverse complement strand
ACCCAGCACACATCTGCGGGGCTGGTTCGTCAGCACTCGGTTGTAATGGCACACACCGTACAGCGTGTACTCCTCTTGCCTGGCTGGCTGAATTCGAGTGAGGGCCATTTTTACTTGTTCCTACGCGTCTTAATCAGGAAGTGGCTTGTTGTTGCACTCCCGGGTTCACAACAGGCCACCTGGGGCACAAAAGCCCAGCGAGCTCGCAGCTTTCGCTGGGGATTAAAATGGAAGAGGAAGTGCTGCTGGTCGAAGGAGGGGACAGATTGTCTTCCTCTTCCTCCTCTTGCTCCACCTTTCAACTGTTGGTTCAGTTGTCAGGCTTCCAAATCGCTGTCCGAGAGGGATCATCCCTCTGGAAGTGTCCTGCTGCCAAAGAAAACATGGAAAGCTCATTAAAAAATTTACTGTGCTCTTGTTCTGATGTGCTTTTCACAAGTGTTTCCTTCTTATGTTACAATGGCAAACCTAAGAACCTGATGCATAGTAACATTGGACTAATGGCTATTCTGCCTGTTAAAGTTAATTTTACTGCTCTTTAATCATGCATTTCATGCTTGGAGTGGATCTTTGCATTTTAACCTTGTCACCTTTATTCTTCGAAACGCTCTGAATGTGTTATCGTTCTCAAACACACATCGCAATGATCACACCTCCTGAGATAAAGGAGGTGAATGTTTCTTTGCGACGACTGCCCGCATTGTTTCTGAGATGCTTGGATGCCCTCTTGCAAAGAAAGTTCACATCGGTGCGAACAAGACGAGAACAAAGAGATGAGATCCGAACAGTAGCTGGAGGCCAGAGCGGCTGATCAGAAACTGATAGGACTTTTAGAACAGGAAGCTTGTGGCCAGCCGTGACACTATAATGGTCTTGGCCGCTCTTCTCTCCCAGCTCTTTTGTTGTTGTTGATTTAATGAGATCTTCACCACTGAAAGGTAGTCCTCATCACTTCAGCTCTGCTCGACTTTGGCCTAATTTTAGGCCCCTAAGCTGCTTGATAGCCTGTTGGAGCAAGTTAAGTAAGCTGACGTTACCCGAGTGCAGCTTCAGACATCCCAGTGGGCGAAGAGTTGTGAGATTTTGAAGTATTTGACTGAGATATTACTAACATACTAGAGTCTGACTGTCAGCACGCTATTTTCCCCATTGTGTAAACATTTTAAGTCCATTATGCAAGATTTCTTGTATAAGTGAGTCTTATGTAAGATGCAGTGAGGTGAGACACTTCAGCAACCCGATAATTGGATTGTATTTAATGCCACGGATGAGTTTGATATAGATAATGTGTCTGTTACATAGTTTATTATCTTTAAAGCTTAAAATTTTGAACTTGCTGTTAACACACTGGCCACATTTCTCTTCAGGTTGAGTTACGTTTGTGTCCACTTGATGAACAGAGGCTTAATATTAACCCCAGTTTAATTGTTCTGTTTTGGTCTCCACCAGCAGCTTCCTCCCGACTCTATGAGAGACTTGAGAATGAATCCGTTCTTTTAAAGCAAGCCATTTTGGTAATGCTTATTAGGAGTTATTTGAGGACCCCTTTCTAAATGAATAGGGGTGAACCATAGCTGTCGGAGGTCAATGGGATATAAAAACTGCATGTTTAGTAAATCTGTAGGTTCTCAGTCATCCAGGTCATGGTGGTCTAAGGAACAGGTTCTTAAATCCCGATAAGGTTTAAATACCTGGGACTCTCCAGCGTTTGGTTTTAGAACTGGAAAAAGTCTCTTGGATAAAAGATGAAATGTCTTCAAGAAATTTTAATTAGTCCAGTCACTTTCTTTTCAGGCTCCTTAGAGCTTGCATGTTTAGTAATTGTTTTCCATGGGGCGTCATCAGCTTCTCAGATCATTGTGCAGGAATTTTGGAGTTTTGTCCCCCTTGTCTGCTTCAGTTCATTGAGGTTTGTTGGCATTTATTTATGCACAGCTCTCTTAATGTCCTGTCACTGCATTTCAATGGGCTTGAGGTCTGGGCTTGGACTGCACCATTGCACCACCTTGATTCTTTTTGTTTTCAGCAGTTTTTCAGTCAAGCTTTGAAAACATGGCTTCACATTTCACTTTACAGTACTTTAGGATGCAGATGAGTTCATGGTTAACTCGGTGACTGCAACGTGCCCAGGTACTATGAAGGAAAACCCAACATGCAGAGGGTATTTTTCCAGTTACCTGGATCCACTTACCTTAACCAGCTTTGTGTGAAGCCAGTGTTATCAACTCGCTATGTTAACGCTGGTTGTCCTGATCTAGATACGAGCAAGTTCACATGAAAGGGGTGGTGCTGGCATCATCTGACCAATCACATTTATTTGTTTTGATCGATCTCCTTTTGTGGTCAGTAAAAGTGGAAAAGAACTTTTATATTAATAAAATTTATTCT
>NW_005187428.1:2133096-2156853 GCF_000239375.1 Pundamilia nyererei | reverse complement strand
TCGGTGATTTCATACCTGTCGATTTTCAACTCCTTGAGCAGGCTAGGTTTGCAGAATAAGTTACTATGGGGGATGCACCCTAGTAAGAAATGATTGTTCTTTGTAAGTACAGAAAACCCTGGTAACCACAAAGTTACCTGGATAAGATATAATTCTGCTTTGCCGTACATGCCTCTGGTCCTGTGTTTGTAAAAGAAACCCAAATCATCACCCCTCCACCACCGTGTTTGACAGTTCATATGAGGTGTTTGTGCTGATATGCTTTGCTTTGATCTTCATTATGAGCAAAGATCTCCTGTTTGGTCTCATCTGTCCAAAGGACGTTGTTGCAGAAGTGATTGGTTCAGATGTAACTTTGCTAAGCTAACTTGTGTTACCATGTTCTTCTAAAAGAAGAAGCTTTGTCCTGTCAAGCCAGACTTGTTCTGTCTTTTTGTAATCATATTGTCATAAACTTTAAAATTTTCCATGCTAACTGAGACCTGCAGATATTTGGCTTTTTTGCAGTTTTTTGAGCATTGCATGGTCTGATTTTTGGGTGAATTTGCTGGGACGTCCACTCCTGGGAAGACTTTGGATTGTGTTAATGCACACCTTAATGCTCCAGATCAGCAAACTGCCAGAACTTCTCCTTTTATAGAGGTTCTCCCACTTGCTGATGATCAGTTAATCAAGTGTATTTGATTATCAGCTCTTGGCTGCTACTTACCCTATCAGTTCCCGTGGAAGCAGTAATGGTGTGCCTAGCACTTTCACAGGACTGCATAGAGCACTGCACACCTGTACTTCACTAAAGCAAATCTTCTAAAACATTATTTATTTCCCTACATTTTGTGGCTCAAATGCAGTCCAAAATGCTTTCCAACTACATCTGCTTTGAGTGTTTTGTGATGTGTTCTACATCCCACATTCTGAAATTGCAGTGTCAAAGTTGTCCTCACTTAGCTTCCAGTTTAGGAAAATTATCTTTTTTTCTCTAAGTTTGACATTCATGAATAAACACCAATATTAAACTGAGCTGTCCTCTCACAGAGCCCCACTTGTTGGTTTTGAAGTGACTGTTGTTGCCTCTGTGCATTGATAATTCTCTGAAACAAGTTGGGTCCTTGAAAGCTGCATGAATGCCGTGAAAGTGGAAGCTAGGCAACTAGGATGATAGAGGATAGGGCTGAACGATTATGGAAAATAATCTAATTGCGATTTTTTGCCCCAATATTGCGATTGCGATGCGATATGCGATTATTTTTTAAGGTCTTTGTCTTCTGTATTATTAAACAAAGACAAGCAATACATCATATAGTATGGCCAATACTATATTACATTAATTTTAAACTGTTCTTTCCTGGAAGACAGACCTCTGTTATGATGACATGAGGTGATGCATGAATTGATGACTGACATTTTTATTTAACTTCTTCAATCACAACAGTATATTTGAACATACACAATAGTTTATTTTTAGCTTACAAACATCTGAGCATAAAGTGCTGACAAGGAACCCTGGTGTAAACATTAAAATGAAAGTCAGTACAATGTGCCGATTGCAGAAATATATATAAAAAAAATCAGTGGCTTTACCACACTCAGTTTTTCGACATCTGTGAACTACTAGACAGTCATTCAATTAAAAAATAATATTAAATAAATAAAACTAATAAATAAAAAATACACACATCTTACTGATCTCTGCAGTCAGTAACATTACACATAAAGTGCAAACATAATAGCAATTGTATAAACACACACACAAACACGCCTTTAAAATTTAAAGGCGTGAAATTAGACGGTCTAGCCTTCTGATTAGCGTCATCGCTGTCTCGGTGGAGTTCAATAAACTCAGCCGTGTGCTCCTTGCTATCTAAAATATAACCAGACACTGGTGTAAATTCTCGACTGTCTCATACTTCTGTTTAATAAGTTTTCTGTTTGACGTTTAGTCAGCTGTGTGAAAACCAAGGAGGAACCCACCCGGGGGATTAATAAAGTTTTATTTTATCTAATCTAATAACTTTAATCTCAGCCAAACCGATTTACTCACGAACAAACAAAACACTGAAAAAAGCCCAACAATAACATTTTTAGGTTGTCTAAGTGACTTATATATTACGTTTAACCCGAGCAGCGAAACTCCGCGGTGATCTGAAAATGATGTGCCGGGAGTTGTGCCGTTCTCGGCCGCATCAGTAACCCTCGAGCTCGCGGCTAGCTGTCGAGCTAGCCGGAGGGTAGCAGACGCCTCTGAAAACGTCGAAGCACTTTTGCAAATATGGGATATCTTGATAAACCGAGCAGATATTTGATGTTTACACAACTACTTTCTCGCCTGAAAATATGTTAAAAGTTTGTTTTGTGACCCAGAAAGATTAGTATGAGTAATTTCAAAACTTAGTAGCGGCCGCCATTGCTGGAAACTGGAGTTCCAGCCGTGCTATGAATTCTGGGATATGGTAGTAATTTGGACAGCCTTCGGCGCGTCGCTGTGACGTAATCGGTCTACAAATGCGGCCTCAGGAGGATGCAGCCCATGAATTTGGACATGTCCAGAGTATAATCGCAGCCTTTGCGGTTAGAAAATTGCACTTGATCATGTCGCGATATTATCGCAAATGCGATATATCGTTCAGCCCTAATAGAGGACCTTGGTTGCTCTGCCTGAAGAAGACTGTTTACCACTTCCCACCATCACTGCTGTTCTCCATCTACACTGACTGTGCACAGACATTTCCATTTGCATCCGTGGCACCTCTGACCGCAGTGAATGCCTGCACAGCCATGTTGTGTTATCCAGTGTACTCGGAGAGTTGGAAGGATACAAAGCTGCCCTGTATCAGAGCACAGGAAATGTAATTGCACTTATTAAAATAATTCAGCTGCTATCTGACAGACTGATCTGTGGTTTCAGACAAGATTATCTTGTGCTCTTGGGAAATATTTGGCAGAAACCTTTTTTTTTTTCTTCAGCTCTTTGTGGGCACCAGTAGCTCTTAACAGCCTGTAAACTGACCATCGCTCTCTTTTTCATCATCAGTCCAGTGACCTCAAATTGCACATTACTGGAAAGTAGCCTGAGGTCCACAGGGTATTAGAATAATGGCTCCCAGCTCCACTTGTAGGGACCTTAACAGCTGCTGGATTTCACTGGATGTATTAGTCGAGTTCGTTTAACAGGCAGAAAGCCATTTTTGGCTGGTTGGAGAGAAATCCCCCTCCTGCAGGGAATGTTTGATTTATTTTTCTGCAAACTGGCATTTCTTAAACCAGAACCCAACATTAAAATATTCAGCCTACTCTACTACAGACAATATTTTGCATTTTTCTTTTCTATTACTAAAGTGCTAAATCTCTTCATTCAGTAAGTGGCAAACTCTTCTGTCAGTTGATTCAGCCAGATTCATTTTTGTTGAAAAACTGTTAATTTCTAGTTTATTCACAGGTCGACCTGCCAGTTGTGGTAATCTATGGTAAATGCCAGTTGGGTTCCACAGTGGTGGACGTCGGCCTTCAGACAACCCTCATGAACTCTGTTTCTGACATCAGTGGCCTGCTGGAGGTCATTTTGTAGTTCTCTGGCAGTACTGATCCAGTTTCTCTTTCCATAACCGAGTAAATACCATTCCTGGTGATGGGTTAAGTACCTTCGGCCCTTTTCAGCTCTCCTGGAGTAACTACCTCTCCTGGAATCTCCTGCATGCTCTTGAGACTGTGCTGAGAGACACAGCAGACCTTCTGGCGATGGCACATATTGATATGCTATCCGGGTGGAGCCGAACTACCTAATAACACCAAAGCAGCTGAAACTGATTAACAAACCCCTCTGCTTAACTGACCAGATCAGTCCCAGAAGTTTGAAGTTTTAAAGGGACTGGATGTATTTTGCAAGCGCACAGATGCAGCTTATGCTCCATTAGTAGCACCAACCTCCATTAGATGAGTCCTACAGCTGCTGACGAGACTTGGACAACAGTCAGATATCATCAAAATTCCTCAATATTTCAGGTCTTGCCACAGCATCCCATATTGGTTAACATCAGGGCAATGATGTTGAATCTTTGTCTTTTTCTTTTGACCGTTCAGTGGTTTGCTTCAGGTCATTTTTGTCATATCTGCATCTGCCAACCTCTCCTCACATCGCACTTTCCTCTAAAAGTTCTTGCTTTTTCATTGTTCCCTCAACTAAGCTTCAAACATAGTGTGCCACATTCAGCTTCTAACTCACCTTGCCTGCAGAACATCCCAGAAGTTTGGTGCAACATTCATGTCCTTCCATTAACATCATTTCTATTCAGAATTTTATTTTTCCCCCTAATAATGGGATTTTTAACAAGTTGTAGAGATTTTTGCAGGTGCTTAGCTGTTACTTCGGGTTCTTTATCACCTCATTCAGGATTACACGCTGTTCTCTTGGTGCGAGCTTTGCAGGACACCCACTCCTAAGGAGAGGAGTAACACTCCTGAATTTCCATTGTGGACACGTTGCCTTATTGTGGACTGATGAACAATTTAGGCTTTAGAAATTCTTGTGTAGTGTGTTCATTCTCTGTAATGCATTTTCAGGTCCTGTGAAAGTTTGTGTGCTCAAGGCCTGACTCATCTTTGTGGAGAAGCGTAATCACCAGACTTTCTATGGTTTCATTTATGGCTGAAGGGCACTACTTTATGTGTTCCACATAGACAATAAAAGTATGGTTATTTGCATAATTGAGCCTCTGGTACTCATTGGGCCACAACTGGGTGATTTGACTTTTACTTGGATTTTCTTTTTTCTTCAGCCGATCCTTGCAGAGGCCAAAGGTTTGTCAGATTTTGGGGTTTAATAATGAGAGAAATGGTGTCTAAAGCAGGAAGTGGAAGGCTGTGTCCTTTTCACAATTTTCTAGTCACTATAGTTTAAAAAAATTCAGACTGAGGAGCAAAATACCCAGCTGAGCAGATGATTGTGTGAAGACTGATTAAAAATAGTCTTTTGTGTAACTGCACAGTGATGATAGCAGATTTTGAGGGATCGTGGCTGAAAATTTGTAAAATTACATGTTGAATTAAGCCACCATCGTAGCAGTTTAGCCTTCTGTGAGAAAATGTTGTATCCTACAAGCCTGACTTTAGATTTTGGTTTCCAGTCTTAATGAGGGAGCCCACAAGGTTTCCCTGAACTGATTTCGAACTCGACTCAGGTTTCATCATCGCTTCTGTGTCTGATTTAAAGGTGTCTCCTCACTTTTCAGGAGTGACTTTAGGTATTACCTTACCTGGATTATCGACTTCCGACTCTTCCATCCCATATGTTGCGTAACTGCCCGCTCTAATGCATCTTACACAAGATGAATCAGTGTGATTACCCCGCAGTAACACAATGCAGGCACCGTCTGTGAATATCAGTAAGCAAGGCTCTGTTGTCAAAGCCCGCCACCTCCTCCATGAACGTACTTCCTCCGTCAAAATTGCCCCGCATTTTTGTAATCGCCAAGAACAACCAGCTGAGGTCGTGGCCTAGAATTTATTTATTTTTTCTTCTAGATGAGAGATAGGAGGCTCGCTTTGCATCTGCATCTGCAGCATCAGCCTCTGGTTTCATACAGAGAGCAGCCCACATTTCGCATTAGTCAGCCAGTTTGAGTTGGATATCTGCACATGGTGGTGTTGTGTGACTGCAGACTGTCACACACAGCTCGTTCTGTCATCCAAGAGCAGCGAAACGAGGAGCTCTGTGGCTCTGGGAGGAACTTAAAATTCAGACATTATTGAGTCAGTGTGCTGACTTGATTGTGCAGTCTTTGACACTGGGTCAGGAACAGTTTGCAGGCATACAGTCATTTTTATTGTGCGTAATATATTGAGATAAGCTTCAATAAAGGGCCCAATTTCGATGACTCTTTCTCTCATCACTTAGTGCTGCTCCCAAATAGCTGTTTAGTTAAGTTGCACTTTCGCTAATGATTATTGTCACTCCTCAGTTAATTATGCAGCTTATAAAATACTAAACTAATTCCACTTGCTAGATTGGAGTAGGTCAATTCTCAAATCTGAAACATGGAGCTTGAAAATATTCATCACTTTTGCTTTAATAGTTCTTTACTTGGCAAACTTAGTTTTTGTCTGATCAGTTTAATTCTTGCATAACTGCATCCATGTGTATGCATGTGCACACGCAGTGTGTGGGCAGCAGCATTGCCATATGCATGCTTCTAGCAGAGATCACACGTATTATTTCCTGTGAATTATGAACTAATATAATTAATTGAGTCAGAGCTTGCAGCACAGTTTGTCATGCTTCATGCATTGACATTGTAAGTTGTCATTCACAGGAAGTGATGTTGCTGCCTGTCAGTCTAGTGAGCAAGGGGGACCGAAACAGTGTTATACACCCTTAACCATGCTCTCTCAGTGAGTTCATAGGCTTCCTGTGGTTTTCTTCATTGTGTTTCCTTTGCTGCAGAAAGCAGAACACATGCTCTGAAAAACCACGCTCGAGAGTTGCTTGTCAGGCGGCGCGTGCTGATGGCGGAGGAATTTTGCACTTCGAATGTCCGTACAGCTGTGGAAATTGGTGGCGTGTGCTGAATAAGAATGACGCCCATTGCCTTAATGGCAGCAGCAGCTGTGGTGGGAAGATAGTGCTGTAACAGGCCAGCAAGTAGTGCACCAACTCATTCACCTGCACAAGCCCTTGAATTTGCATATGGTCCCACATCATATGTCAGAATGAGGTCAAGTCAGAAGGGCGCACGCTTCCAGCCTTCACCGTTCTGTTTGCGGTGAGTGCACTCCACCTCATCACACCTGGAGCATGGCTTTGCAACAAAGTAGTGTGCGTTTGCCCACACAGGCCTCTGCTTGTGTACCACGATACTGACTGACCCTCCCCCCTCTGTAAGAGGGAGGGATGGGGGATTAGCGTGGATTTGATGGCCATGGTGGGACTTACTGCAGCCAGTGGCGCTGAGTTTACAGCCTGTTGGGAGGTGGTGATTACACTATGAAAACATAATGGAGCCTGTGATGTTAGTCGCACTGGGTTTAGGAACACTGTAGATCTTCACTTTCTGTATATCCACACATAGACTTTAATTTTGATCCAGTAATGTAATAAACGAAGGGCATTTTCCTTCTTTTCCAATGAGCTGCCATTATTATCACGTACTTCCCAATTAGTAGTGTGAATCTATTGAAACAAGTTTCCAGTTTTGACAATAGTTAAAAAAACTTGTCAGTACTGTCACCTAATAAAACTGAAAAAGAAAAAATATGCTTCAGCGGGAAATCTAAACCACTTCAGCGTGCTGTGTCCACATAACCCGATGTGCAGTTACTTTTCTTGAGAGGTGCACATCAGGTTATGGCGTTGGGTTGAAGGGAGTTTAACCTACTGCCTATACTCATCATCTATGCACGAGAGAAACATTTATTTCCTGGGGTGACGCGTCGCCAGCTGTAGCAGCTCTTCCTCGGTAGCCTGGTTGTAATAAATGATGTGGATATTTTTCTTTCTGTGAAGCATTTTTTTGTTTCCATCTTTAGCTGGAACTGTTTTCTTGCATATTTTGAAACATACTATGCTTTGTTGGAGCAGCTGTGACAACAATTTAGTACTTGAAGAACTAAACTGTTGTCAGGCGGACATGGACTCTCCGTCTCAGACATGCCTGGGCTTGTTTCGTTATAGCCTGCATGTAGATGGATTTTGTTGCTAAACTTGGTATTGTTGCAGACAACATAGATGAAACTTTATTAATCCCTCGGGTGGGTTCCTCCGGGAAATTCAGTAACATGATGTGGCACAGCCCTACTGGCCGTGGTACTTTAGTAGTAGTCATTTATGATTCAGATGCCTCTCCAGGAAGGAGCTCATCCTGCAGGTTGCACAGACTCCAGTTCCTTTATCTTGAATTGCAGCTGGTGTCTGTGGTCTTTACTGTGCTCTGGATCTGCTGCCAGAATCTTCCGGTGGAGACCCGTTCTCACCAACCGAGAACCGACCAATACTCTAACATTACAATAAGAACAACATGTAAAAGCACGTAGAAACCGGAAAAGTGGATAATATAGATATACTTGTAAGAGGAAGCCCTAATGTCTGCTCCTTCAGATGTAAAAGGAACATACAGGAAGTAACATAAATATTTCAAACTATTTTGGGCTTAAATGTGATGGTTGATTTTGCAACTTGAGTAAAAGAAACTCAGTAATTTTGTCATAAGGAGTCTTCTTATAATAATTACATGATATATTATAGCACCACCTTTTTGAATAATAATTCCTCTGTGTTATCCTTTAATCCTAATGAAAGACATTAGAGTTGTAAGACTGTGTGCTAATCAATAATCTGCCTTTTAGATCATAATAAGCCCAGCTCATGTGACCCAGTAAATCTTTAAGAGCTTGACATCGAACCATCCTGAAGGTGTGCAATAAAAACAAGGAAAAAAGTCACCACGCTTCCTGCTCAGCAAGCTTTATTATCTATGTGGTATCATGGCAACAGATACAGATTGCTTGAGCAAATATTCCCCTAATTTGGTATTTGTTTTTAAAGGCGCTCACGTATGGAAGCAGATGGCAGAGGAAGACACGCTATCTGCCATCCTAAATGGGTGTTTTTCGAGGTTTTAAAAGTGTTTGCTGTGCTTTTGGCTGCGCGCAAGCGTCAAGCGTACGCCAGCACAGAAGGCTGCTGGCCATAGTCGGGGACTTGGCCAGTTCTCAGTAAATATTCCCAATATGCCGTTTGTGTACTCTGGCCTGTGTGCCTCTGAGTGCCCCCTATCTACTCACTGATGATGTGTCAATATTGTCTGAGCGCATATAAAGCAGGACTCTTTCTCTTTTTCTGTCTTGCTTTCTTCCAGCGGTGCGTTTTCTGAAGTGGTGATGGCTCGGGAGAAGGCCACGGGGAAGATGGTTGCAATCAAGTGTATCCCGAAAAAAGCGCTCAAGGGGAAGGAGACGAGCATTGAAAACGAAATTGCCGTCCTAAGGAAGTAGGTACCTCACATAGGCTGCATGTAAAAGTGCCAGAAGTGACCGTATTTGGATGATGGGGTGCCCTAGTTATCAGCTAATGCTTCCAAGCTCGTGAGAAGACTGCCCATTGCACAGATACAGAGACTTGCTAATCTGGAAAAGAACCTGACTCATAAAGTAGAATTTCATGCACCAGAACTGGAGCACAGACCTCAGGACAGTGCAATCACTGAAACTGTATAAAAAAGACAGCAGACTTGGGTTCAGGGTTGGGAGCAGAGCGTATACAGAGGGCGAACAGCTAGCTATGATAGGGGGGGACATTTGACTCAAGACACTTTGCTATTCCACAAAGCTGAAAAATGCACTTCCATTCAGACATGCTAAACATAATTACAACCATACACGCTCAGTGCACTCCTAAAGAAATGTAGCAGTCATAAAAGCGCAAAAATATCTTCTAGATTGCAGAGGCAAAGCAGGGGGCGAACAGGAGAGAGATGTTGTTTAGGTGCAGAAGTGAATTAATGAGCTCACCACACACTAGAACAGCTGACTGTGAGCGCACAACGTCCTCAACACGTTTAATTTGTTTTGCAATTTTCAGCGGTTTAAAAGTAGCTGTAGAAGCTGGAGCTGCACAGGCCCATCAGCTCCGTCATGCTTGTTACCATGATTGCTGCACATTGCTACTGTTAACCAAATAATTAAATTAAACTTGCACTGCAGTAACTTATCAGGCGATGGATGTTTAAGTTTTTCATTATTACCGAACTGCATTGCTTAGTGTAAGCATAATAATAGAATTCAGCTGAATGAACAGTAGGGGCTACCAAACCAGGTCTTCACGGCCCTCTACGAACTTGCTCTGTCCCCATAAAAATCTCAGCTAGAGCCGCCTCGCGCTAATGCCATCAAGTTTCAAAACACCAAGATGGTGTTCATAAAATGTTAAGCAGTCACCAGTGGGTAATTTAATTATGACTGTGGTCATCTTTTATATACAGTCTATGCTTACAATCCACACACAAAAAAATATTTGACAGATGGTGCCCTTAATAAACAAAAACCCTTTTATCTCAAGCTAACATTGCTGAACTCCAAGTCAGTGAAGCCTGGCAGAATCTGTGTTAAATTGTTTTTACTGTGCCATGTTTATCTCTGATTTAAAGTTTGGTATTTTAACTTCACTGAATGATGAAGCGAGACTCAAGTGGCCTTTCGAGGAACTTTGTTGACCCAGCTGCAGGGTTGTTTAGCAAGGTTCGTGTCATCCTCTGGGGAAACTTGTTTCTCTTTCTCTGCAACCCTGAGCTGGTTTATTTAGTCTCAGTTTATTTAACAGTCATTGTCGGGCTTAAGTGACTTCCTCACCTAATCCCATCTATCGATTTATTTTGCGTGTACACACATAGACACACACCCACACACCTACAGGGTATGATAGGATTGCTCTGACACCAGGTGACACTCCATCCTCCTCCAGGGCCTGATGGGTAATTGCTGCAAGAAGCTCAGTTATCACTCACTCTTGAAGTGAGTGCCTGGTTACAGTTGCTATCCTTTGACTTCCTCTCTTTTTTTCCCCCCCTCCCTGTCATGGTTACGCATCCATTTTCCTTCTCGTCCTCTTACCCTTTACTCGTCTGTGTTAGTCTAACAGGCCTCAAACCGAAACCTCATTTTCATTCTGGACTTTGAAAAGGAGAGAAGTTGTGAAGATTGTTTGGTCCTTTGAGACTCTCCCCGCCTCCTCTTTTTCCACCCCCACACTGGCCCTTCTGAAGATGCTCTGTCATCTGTGTATCACCTTGCCTTTGCACACTTTTTTTCCCCCTATCTTGGTTACCTGGACACAGGCTCTCCCAGCATCTGTGTTATTTTCTTCAGGTGCTCCTGCTAACAGGGGTTGCCGTTCATGACTCATCGCTCCGTGTCATCTAAGAATCCCCACACTCGCTGCCATTTACAAAAGGTTTTTTTTTTTTTTCCCCCACCCTGTATGAACAATACATTACACTAGGTTCATTTTTCGTAACTGTGGACGTGCACACATTCTATAATGGAAAGCAAAAAGGGCTTTCAGTCGACAGGGCATCATTTTAACCAAAGAAAAGTCTAATTAGACCTCATTTGTAGCCTGTGCTGAAATGAACAGAAGCTGACAGCAAGAAAAGTGAATTTTCTTTTCTCCTTCTGCAGGATAAAGCATGAGAATATAGTGGCTCTGGAGGACATCTATGAGAGCTCAAACCACCTGTACCTCATAATGCAGCTGTAAGTACATCAAGCCACCACTGGTCAGCTCTTTGCTTCCCATTTGGCTTGTCATTTTGATAATGTCGTTTTTTGTTGCTTTGTTTTTTTTGCTTGAGTAAGTGTCTTTAATATCCTTGAGACATCTTTGCTGAAGTAAATGCAGCAATGCTTTAAAGAGACAGGAGTCCATTTTTGTAAGAGTAGTGCAATTTACAAAAACAACAACTAACGAGTATGTTTCCATGCAGTCCTTTAGGTCACATTTGTGTTTCTTGCAGAGATAATAATCAGTATATTGTTGACATTCCCTTATATGTTCAGTAAACATGAAGCTGAGCCCACGAGTTATCTTGGCTTGGCATAAAGACTGGAAACACTTGGGAACAGCTAGCTTGGCTTAACTTTAGAGGCAAAAAAAGCATAAGCTTTTACAAAGATTTTACAAGGAGCTACATGCTTATAATGGACACTACTGAATTTTATTTTTAAGAAAGAAACAAATATCACAGATAATGTGATAGATGTGCATAGATCCACAGGCTGTATATAAAAGATGGACGTAACCACAGTGACAGCTGATCTGCTGGTCAGTGAAGTGCCTTTTTCAGACCTTGTGCTGAGGATCGACCTTGTTGCCATATTAGTGTTTTTGAAATCGGATGGTGGCTATAGACTGTATATAAAAGATGGACATAGTCACTGTTTTGTAACATCAGCATTGCGGGCTATTGATTTATTTATTTTGGAGCTAAACGATACGATATTTGAATGAGAGTGCAGCGGTATCATGTAAGGCAGGGGTCTCCAACTCCAGGCCTCAAGGACCAGTGTGCTGCAGGCTTTAGATATCAACCTGGGTCAACACACCTGACTCAAATGATTATTGCATTAACAGGCCTCTGGAGAACTTCAGGACATGTTGAGGAGGTAATTTAGCCATTTAAATAAGCTGTGTTGGATTAAGGACACCTCTAAAACCTGCAGGACACCAGCCCTTGAGGCCTGGAGTTGGACACCCCTGATGTAAGGGAAGCAGGTTTGGTGGGTGCATCTCACAGCAGGAGATACTTGCTAACAAATGCTAAGTAGTGGACTGATAAGCTATTACTGTTTTATTCACCAAAACTGGGCCCACTGACTTGACTTTTGGATCCAGCCTCAAGTGAAGTTTCAGGCATTTTAGCAGTAGCTTCTGAGGGTATAACAAACAAGGGATAACTCATGTTTACATTGTAGCACAGCCTGCTATATTGTCCTCCTTGTCTCTAACACGGACAAGGAGTAACAGGGACAAGTAATTTTCAGAATCAACATGTGAAACTTGCTACTGAGATGCCAGACTCACCAGGAAAAGGTTTACTGGGGCTGTAGATCAAATGAACAGTAGGCTTATTTTCTCATAGACATTTATGCAGACTTCTAACCAAAGAAGTTGCTAACTGCTAGCCTCCTCAAAAAAATTGCAGGTTTAAGGCACTTCTGCCATCACTTCTCAGACCTTTAAGCTGCACTTTTTTTCCCCATTTTTCCACGTTGTTGTCATTAATGAATTACTTAATAAGATTTTTCGTGTTTATTGTCGGGTATGGCTGTTTCCACGGTTGTTTAAGCTCACTGTGCAGCTAAGAATCACTTTTAGGGGACAGATGGGAGGATGGTATCAGTCTTCTTATCCGATTGTCTACAAGAAAGATGATCAATTTATCCTTATAGCAACAATGAGGAGCACATGCATAGCTGTCTGTGGAGTGAAGTTGTGGAATAAAAGGCACTCTGCAGAAATTCTTCTTTGCCATTATGCCGTTTTCCTGCAAACTGCACGTCTTCATGATTTCTGACACCTTTTTCCCTCCCCGGATAATTTCACAGCATTTGTGAGTGATGCACCAGCAATTTAGCCATCCATTACCCGGCCTCTTTGTATCTCTCAAAGGTGCTTAGTGTTTCCGAAGTCTCACTTACGTAAATCTTATTGGTAGCACTATATGAAAGCGCATATTCTTAACTTAATATGAGTCAGTGTTTTTGGTGGGAGTTTTCCCTTAGTTAGCTGCAGTTTAAAGTAATTGAAAATAGCTGGTTCATCAGTTTCAAACAATAATAAACGACTGCTGCATAATGAGTCATCATAGATGGAATTAAAAAAGAAGGTATTTTAGAGCTTTAGCAATATTTCATAGCCGCAAAGTAGATCATTTCATACAGATGAAGCAAACAAGAAGATGCCTATTTTTAGCTTCCTTTCCTTCCTTCTTACAGGTTGTTGTGTTTTATAAGTTGTTTATTTTAATCAAATAAAAAAACTATTACATTGGGAAGTGACTAAAAGCTAAACAAATTTAAACTGCAGGCATAAATTGGATTATACAAGAAGTGACTAAACTATAGAAATGCATGCAAGGAGCTTCAGTAGAGATTTAGAGGAAATCCCTGAGGGTGAACTTCAACAGGAAGGCTGTTTGAGCGATCCGGAGTGTTGGTTTGGAGATTTTCGTGCAGGTACAAATAAGTAAAGAAGCCCACACTTTTCCTGTGCAAGGGCCCTTTCATTCACTGCTGCATGTAAGGCGTGCAGCAGCTTCAAGGGGAAAATGCAAGCAGGCAAGAATTTGTGGTGTTAAAATGAAATATCAAATTAGAAAGAGCAAACAGTGATACATAAAATGAAAAACAGTAATGCGTTTAATCTTTCTTTGCCTTACGCCTGCTTTTTGTAAAGCACTGCAAATACAGTTTTATGTAACCTTTCCCTCTGCTGTTGTGTGCGTGGACTGACAGGGTGTCTGGAGGCGAGCTGTTTGACCGCATTGTAGAAAAGGGCTTCTACACAGAGATGGATGCCAGTCGGCTTATTCGGCAAGTTTTGGACGCAGTCAACTATTTGCACTCCATGGGCATAGTACACAGAGATCTAAAGGTACTGCGGTATTTGATATTCATAGTCAAACTTCTTTTTTTGTTGGTGTTGATGAGCTGACTGCACTTTTAGTGCTTAACCAGGAAACCTCTTCAGTCACCCTGTAAGGAGGAAATCCCCGCTGTTCAACCTGTGCGAGTGCCATTATACTCACTACTCATGACCCGCAAAGGTTAAATGTCAGGGATTTTCCTTTTCTGAAAAACCGTCAGAGCTTCCTGGATGTCACATTTTGCCTGACATCTTAATGTCTTGGTGACTAACATCAATCTAATCGGAAGAATCTGATTATCATCTGGTGGCTGCCTTCCACCAACCGCTCAAGTTAACGTTTACAGCCATGTGTGTCCAGACTTGACCTTTTAGATGTAAAATGTTGCGGCTTTATGATTTAATCCAATTAGAGACTGTGTAAAAAGTTGTTAAAAATAGCTTAAGTAATGTCTTTCGTAGCAAAATGTAGACAAAGAACTGCCACAACTGCTGCCAGCGCACACATGACATGACTTCTAACTAAACGCAGACAGACATGCAAATGCATAGGTTTCAGCTTTTGTCTTCTTTTATGCTTTCAGCCTGAGAACTTGCTGTATTTCAGTCCTCACGACGATTCAAAGATCATGATCAGTGACTTTGGCCTGTCAAAGATGGAGGGAACAGGTGGCGTGATGGCCACCGCCTGTGGGACGCCAGGATACGTCGGTGAGGATGCCCTCTGACGCCCTGGCTTTGCTGAAAACTTACTCAGAGACAATTAGATGGTCTCGCTGGCTGAACGTGACCTAATTTAATCTGCCAGTAGCTGCAGGTTAACCTTAGCCATCTGCTTCAGGCACTCGACCAAATATTCACATTGTCCTCCAGCCTCTGTGGCGTCGTGCATGCAGAAAACTGCTAGCATTGCTTTACTGCATAAATATATATGATGTTTTTAAAAAAGAACATTTTGTTGTTGCAGCTCCTGAAGTTTTAGCACAGAAACCTTACAGTAAAGCTGTGGACTGCTGGTCTATTGGGGTCATCGCTTATATTCTGTGAGTAATCATTTTAAAATTCTGCCTTAGTTCTCATACAGGGAGCATGCTTTTCCTTTGTTTCTGTCCTATTATACACACGGTCAAACTTCCAAATAAAGAGGTAAAAGTATGAGAAAGTGAATCAGCTTGTGATTCACAGCTTTTTTGTTTTTCTACTTCCTACTTTTTTTTAAAATTTATTTATTTATCATTTTTATGTAAGGAAATCTGCAACAGTCATGGGGTACCCAGCAAGTAGACAGAGCCTATTTATGGACCACAACACCAAAACCAGCTGCATCTCCCCTAAAGTGTGCTCATGGGGATTCCTTGACAATTAGGAGTGAATGGGACGAAATGGCTAAAAATGATTATTTACTGCCAGCATAAAATCTGTAGGGATTTTTGCAAAGAAAGCCCCTCTAGTGAAGTCCCTAAATTAAAAAGAAGAAGAAGCTTTGAGCTGTAAATAAGCATAATAGGCCCCCATTTAAACAGAAACTCTTTATTCAGATCAGAAACTGAGCGGAAAACCTCAGTGAGATTAAAAACCTCTTTGCTCAAAGTGTCCTGATTAAGAAAGGGAGATATATTAGTGAGCAAACACAATGAAATAGATAATAAGATTGAAAATGAAAGATAAACGGCGGTCTCTCTAGTCATGCAGTCAGCTGATCTATTAGGATGTACTGTGCGCAGTAATGCTACGAGCTAAATGCTAGGAAGCCGGTATTTTTGAGCAGATCAAGAATTGGACAAAGATGAAAAGCGGTTAAGTGATTCAACTAAGTTATTAGGAATCACCTCTGTACTGCCCGGATCTCTGAAGTGGTTGCAGGCTGACTATTGGTGCCATTTCTTGACCTTGTGTATATAAAATTATAAAATAAGTGCAATTGGGGACAATTAGGATTTCATATCTTAAGAAAAGTAATAAACTGCAGTATATAAAAGCAGTCTAAACAGCTGCTCTTCCTATAATTCAAAGCCTGGAAGGCTTTCAGTAGAAAGTGTTACACAAAGCCGCCAACCTAATTATGCAAAGTGGTGTCGATCCCTGGTGTAATGATCTTTTTCTTAAGTGCAGCGAATTTTAAGGTCATTAAGTGTTTCTGATGTTAACAAAAGACGCTTCTGCCTGATGTTTGCTGTAGAAAAAAGTTTAGTAATAATAATAATAATAATGCAAAAATTCCCAATCATGTTGCACATGTGTAATTTGAATGCCCGCACCGTCTGTGCCTCTGACTGTTCTCTCTCTGTATTCATGTGCTCGCCATAATCCCTCGGAGGCGCCTCTTGTTGCGTGCTATGCGAAAAATCAAACTGCTTGTAAATGAGATTGGACCACAGCAAATCCTTTTAGATTTGGGTTAAAGTTTGATGATGGCTTTCACACTGGCCGTCGTTGTGTAATCGCACCCTCTTCATCTTTTCAGGCTTTGTGGTTATCCTCCTTTCTACGATGAGAACGATTCGAAGCTGTTTGAGCAGATCCTCAAGGCAGACTATGAGTTTGACGCGCCGTATTGGGACGACATATCTGACTCTGGTGAGTTTTAGCTGTCAGTCTTTGTGTTGGAGGGAAATATGGTAACATTTCTATTTCATGAATTCTGTACTTAGAAATGTTATGTAGAAGAAATAACTAGACCATGGTTAGCCAAATCCAAAAATGTAAATTGTGTCACTAAATAGAAGAAATGATAGCATCACCTCAGTTTCCTGTTCTTAGCTGACTGCTGTGGTCTACTGCTGCTGTAGCTCATCTGCTACAAGATGCTCAGTTCAGAGATGCTCTTGTGCGCACCTTGGTTGTAACAACGGGTTATTTCAGTTGCTGTTTCCTTCCCTCAAAGCACAGTACAGTGAGTTCTCTGTACTCAAACGGTCTTCACAGTCACTGTATATCAGTGCAGCAGAGGACGTTTGGGGTGCAGTGGAATAGATTCACATCATAGATGTACAGCTGACCAATCTGGAGCAGCTGTGTGATGCTATCATGTCAATATGAATCAAAATCTCTGAGAGATGTCTCCAGCACCTTGATGAATCTGTGCTGCAAAGACTTAAAGCAATTCTGAAGGCAAAAGGGCGTCCAACCAGATACCTAAGAAAGTGGCCACTAAGTGTATGTATCAAAATTGGCCACCTTTAGGTTCTGTGTGTGTTTTGAAGTCCAGAGTTTTCAGTTTTGATATTTTTGTCTGTTGAAACTGGGTGTAATGATAATTTGAAAGGTGTGTTGAGCTTGTTAGCTAATGTTAGCACAAGCTGGCTAGTTTCCTTGCCAAGGTGTATTTGTGAAATCAGCTGGGATGCTAGCGACAGCCTTAGAACAAAAAGGAATCTACTCTAAGAACTGTACTTTCATGGGCCCATTCCCGAACTGAAATCTCTCAAAATCTTCTGCCATCTGTCCAAACCTATAATACCAGCTCTGATCATCATGTGAGACTATGAAGGCTCTCCATCTTTGTGTTTTCATTGATTCACTTTAATCTACAGACACTTTGCTTTGTACATGTACATTGTAAATTTGTAGAAGCTTTACTTCCTCTATAGAGAAGACGTATAAAACAAATTAAAAGCTTTTTGTCATTAAGTGACTTCTTGCAGCCACCTTGCAGTAACTTCACAGCTCTCCAGGGGGCCACGGCACATAATTTTGGAAATGCTTCCCTTGCATACCTTACTGCATCTTATCTCTGAACAAGCAATATGTGGATCTGACAGAGACACCCACATTGCTGCACACTCGTATGGTCGCAGCATGTTAGCCACGGGGTAGCCATCTGGGTAGCCAGATAATAAAGAATACCCTGCTTGTTATTGTTTACTTTATTTTACTCTAAATGGGACATAAATGATCAGTCTCTATGGACGGCATGAAAGTAGGGATTGAGACAAGAGACTCATTAGGAAAGCGTTTAATGAGGGCTTAAATCATGAGAAAAAAAAAAGGAGGCTGCTGAGCAAAGGGCAGAAATCACTAAGAAACCTAAAGACACTGCATGTTCATGCCGGCCCGGCTTAAAGCATACTTTGCATCATCATCTCTTTTGACTCTAATGTGGGTCATTATTTACTAAATGAACATCACGTTGAGTTCAGTAAGACTTAAAACTACTAAATGTGACCATAGACTGATGAGGGTAGTGTTTACTGAGGTCATAAACCAAGTGAGACAGAAGTTCATTTTTCCTATAGACCTCCATATATTTAGACTTCTTTTCACTGCCACCTGCTGGGCATTAGAAAGAATGCAGGCTTGGGACCAATTCGCTATTAATACTCTAATGGTTGTCGACTAATAATAATACTTAATTGGAGACTTCAACTCTGAATTTATTGTGCAGTTTTGGTTTCTCTTTATCTATTTAATTACATGCGTTTTGTCTAGAATTGTATTAATATCATATAAATTCACTTATCCAGTTCAGGGTCGCAGGAGGAGTGGGAGCCTGTTACTGAATGATATAGTTTTTTTTTTCTCATCTGGATGAACTTTTGACTTTTTGTTTTTTAATTCCCTCCTCAGCCAAAGACTTCATCAGCTGCCTAATGGAGAAGGATCCAGAGAAGAGATTTACTTGCGATCAGGCCCTTCAGCACCCCTGGTGAGAAACTGACCGTCGCCACACTGCGTCCCATCCAGACAATCACAGGGAACCACACATCTCGGTGCGATTACACAGCAGTGTTACGCAGATTGCCGGGCTAACGCATTTATCACGGAGTGCTCGTCCTCCCACTGTCATCTGTCACCATGGCTTCGAGCCGCGAGTCCACCTCTGCTCTGCATCGCCGGCCCTCGGAGAGAAATCTGCTGATTAAATGGCTGCCAATTAGTGGCTGGTGTCGTGAAGGATCCTCGAAGAATGTGGACTCTGATGAACAATTGGGATGTCTTCCCAGGCCTGCATCAGAGCTTAACGAGAAAAATAGCGTGGGCTGCTGTCTCCAGCTGAGGTGGCCAATAAGTCCTTTAGCCAGCGATGCATATTTTCGAGGTTTCGGGCAGGTGGTCCCTCTGATATAAATATGTGGCTTGTGACACCGGTAACAGCTGTCGTAACGGAGAGAAATGAGTTTCATTGACGATATTTCGTGCCGAGATATTGTGATGAATGAGGCAGAACGTGATACGGTGTGCGAGCACCTGCTGAAACATCGCCCCATCAATCAAAGACGTTTTCGCTGAATGGGGAAAAAAATCACGGCAGCAAATTGGAAAACAGCATGAGGATTTTACACATACAAATATAAGTCCTCTGGGTAATGCTGTTTTGGTTTGTGTGTATTGTCTTTTATATTTGATCTGTTTTTTTGTTTTGTTTTCAGGATTGCTGGAGACACTGCTCTGTGTAAGAACATACACGAGTCAGTGAGTCGACAGATGAGGAAAAACTTTGCCAAAAGCAAATGGAGGGTGAGACTTCATTTTTCTCAGTTGTTCAATATCACAAAAGAAAAAAACACGATATTCTAATATTTTCTCTTTTTAGGGGGGAAAAAGTCATGGAGTCGTTTGTCTTTCTACAGAAATCTGTCTTGGTTACTCTTGTCTGTTTACAACATCTCTTCACAGCAAGCCTTTAACGCCACCGCTGTGATCCGCCACATGAGACGCCTGCAGCTGGGCACCAGCTTTGGCAGCAGCATCTCCAGCTCCAGCTCCGTGTCCAGCTCTCAGAGCCGAGGTCCAGCCAAGAGCCAGTCTGTGGACTGCGCCCCGCTCTCCCTGAAGGACTGTGAGTGACATTTCACACACGACCACGTCTCAGTTTTAGCGCCACGCTCAGCGCAGCCTTTTCACTCTCCTGCCCACTTCATTAAGCTAAATGACAACTGTTTAACAAGCTCTCGAGCTGTGAGTTTTTTCAAATTAAACAGTCTAAATGGAGTTTAACATGTGAAATGTGGTCCTAATTTAATTTTTTGTTGAATTTAGTTTGATGTCAGCGCTTACAACACTGTGCAAAAATCTTGAGCCCCCCCCCCATTTCTTTCTATTTTCCTAACAAGGAGTGATTTTGAAAGTGGTCGTGAGCATTAGCTCTCCAGGCTTTCTGAAAGCCTTTCAGAGTTTTTATTTGGACATTGGCTGCTCTTTACTCAGTCTGAAAGGCATGTTCTTAAGAAACTGAAAAAAAAAATCCACCAAAGCTTCGGTTGATCAGCCCAGTGCTCGCTGAAGCATCAGAAATGGTCTCAGTAGAAGAGTGACTGTTAAGAAACCATATCTAAGGGAGGGAAACGGACAGAAAAGGCTGATGTATTCCACATTATAAAAGTACTGGACTGAAAATCAGTGGCAACAGGTCAGATTAATCCAAATTTAAAATTTTTGGTTCAAATGGTCATCAGTAATTAGAGGTACAACAGTATGGTTCCTCCAAATTCTTCAACTTCACCTCAAATCACCAGCTAGTTATTTGAAACTTAGACACAACTGGGTGTTCCAAAAAGACAATGAGCCTAAACACGCATCAAAACTAGTGTAGTAATGCATAAAGACAGCTAATGTTTACCTTCTAGAATGGCTTTCCTGAATCCTCGACCTCAATCATATTGAAAATTTGTGGACTAAGGAAACCAACCCATTTAAATGATCTAAATTGTGGTTCAGCGTCCAGCCAGCTGGCTGATGGCTACCAAAAGTAGAAAATTATAGAGAAATCCAGATTGTCTTAAGACTTTTGCATGTTATTATAAAAATGATCCACTTTTACAAAAACACATCTTTGACAAAGGGGAAAAAAATCAATGCGGCTTCTCAAATGTGAGGATTTTATTTTTTTTTAAATTAAAAGCTAATAAAAATAACCAGCAGGAACGCTGTCAGTTGAATCACTCTGCTGTAATGCACAACATGAAAGTGTTATCAATGGTTTTACCATTTATGTGATCCAGGATCAAATAAAGGCTCAAGTAGCCATAAAAAGGCAGAAGCTGAATAAAATGATGGGTTCTTATTGGCGTACAGAGAGGCTCACAAACACTGTTTCTCTGAAGCATCTGTAGATCTGTTTTTCAAGGGCTGTTTACGCAAAAATCAGCTGCACTGTGGGTTGTGATTAACATGTATAGATGACTAAATAATCCAGTATTTACAATATTTTAGTATTTATTCGTTTAACTTAAAACTACAGGGTTCAATTGTTACAGGAGATCTAGCAAGCAGTTGTGGTCGTGCTCATTATTATTTGTTGGCAACTTTCTTTATCTTGGAGTTAATGGCATGTGATTCATTGCTGAAGGAAATCTTTTTCTCCCACAGGTCACCCTATAGATCCTCTGCCATGTGCTGCTAAAGCGTACCATCAGGACTCAGATGCCCCCTCTCCCACTCGAGAGGAGCCCCCAGCGTCGGCCGAGCCGCCCAGGCCACGACCCTCCACTGTTACCGTCATCCACACGGGGACTAAATGACGCCAGGTTCCGCGGGAGGTGAGCTGGGAGACCACGGAGCTTTGAGACTTGGGTGGGTAAAGAAGAAAAAAAAAAAAACCCATCCCAGGCCTCGTGATTCAGTGTCGTTACCCAGTTTGCCCGTCCCGCCACCTCCCATCAGTTTCTGCCAAAACGAAAAACAAGAAACGGGAGGAATTTAAGGAGCGCTGGCTCAGCTCCATTTGGATCAGCACAGCTTCCCCCTCTGCTTCCCTTCACATTGTCATTTAGACCTGGAAGCACAGAGGTGGGGTGAAGGGAGCCTCTCGACCGAAGGTGTTACTGTGTGGAGGCCGTGCTCAGCCTGGATCAGGGCTGCCTGGCAGATAAAAGAGTGTCTGGTCTCGAAGTGCCACACTAAAGGAAACTCTTTATTGAAGCTGCTGTCTTTTCTGTTGTTTTGGGACGGGACCTTCCACTGTATGCCTTGTGTCGATGTCCTGCCTGGAGCTGCTGAGTGGAGTTGTGTTATGCAAGTGAAATATAAGCTTCAAGCTGTGGTTACTAATTGTGACATCATCTGCACTCTGAACTTTCTCGTTGTTTTTCTTCTGGCTCACGGCATCGTAAACTCCTGACGGTAGTGATGTTGTTCCTTTTTAGCTTTTCAGTGAGTGGACGTGAAGCAGGACGGTGTGTTTTCAATCATGGCGGCGATCGCTGAGGGGACTACTGCGTTGCACTAATGTATTGGAATATTTATTTTCTTATAATACGTTATGAATTTTTGTAAGAATACCAGTCGCAGAATCATGTAAATGTGTTATTAAATCAAACTGAAGTTGCCGAATTGTACGATACAGTATCTACTAGTTGTTAGTTTGTAATTGCTGTTTTATTTGATGACTTGATTGACGTGACTGTGAAGTCCTCTTTAACCACACGAGGGCGACCACACGTTGTTGCTCTGTGACCAGTTCTCAGGGATCTGCAGGGACGTGAAGGTGAAGCTGACCAAACTCCAAGTGATCAAGCTCTGCTGTTTCGGTGAACATGGTGAGGTTATTCCTTGAAAATACTGCATATTGTTCTGATGTGCCAGAGATGTTTCCTTTCTTTTAAAGCAGTCTTGCCAAATAGTTTTTTTTTTCCTCCCTTTAAAAACCTGGAATCATATTTGGATGTAAAGAAAGTGTTGACCAGTGACGTGTGAATTTATGTCTGTAGTTTTTAAAAAAAAAAATGAAAAAAATGACAAATGAATGCGAATGTATTCAGGAGTCGAGACCAATCCAATCAGTGGTGTCCAGTTGAGTAGTTGAAATATCATGCTCTGCTTCCGCTCGTGAAGTGGCTGGTCTGAAAACGGCTCACTCACTCTGTGTTTAATCACTGTGCTTTCATACCAGCCTGTTGAATTTAGCAGAAAGACTCTTTCTCCTTCTCTCCCTTACCGCTCGCTCTCTGCAGACTTTCACACAGAGCAGTGAAGGCATCTGTCTTTGTATTTTTCTCTGTGGTAACCACTGGATTTTTACCAGCTCAATATGAAAGGAGAAAAGAAAGAAACCCTTCACGACGGCATCTCCAGTTTTGAGGGTTTTGCAATCTTGAATTATCCCCAAAAAAGAGAAGAAAATGTGGTGAATATCAAAATGGACTTTGAGCTTTTACTTACTGTAAATACAAATCTCAACAAGCTTTGGGTTGTGTTTATTTTGGTCTTCCCTATATTTCCCACCACCTCTCCTGGATCGGCAAAAGAAAGCAAATTATAAAGCACTGGAAGTCCCTCAGTATGCATGTATTACATATTATTACTGAAATGTGCTTTGGAGTTGTAGAGATTTGTGCATTAAAAAGAAGCTTGTTTGCATGTGTGGTGGTTGTCTTTTTTCTTTAAGTTAGATTTTGTACCCATTGCCTGTACAGTTTATATGCCATACTGCAAATAACTCCCCCCCAACTGCATTATCTATAATCCAGGAGTCCGGGGCATCCTGAAAAGTTGAACACTTTGAATAAAACACTTCCCATTTCTTCACAATACAGCACATTTATTTTATTTATGTAGAACAGGGGTGTCAAACATAAGGCACAGGGGCCAGAATAGGGCTGTAGGAATGTGGCCCATGGGACAGGTCTGGGAAATGCGAAGTAAAGAATAAACATTTGGGCTTTAAACTGGATTTTATTTATTTCTTACAATTT
>NW_005187428.1:2128536-2132949 GCF_000239375.1 Pundamilia nyererei | reverse complement strand
TTGTCCACTTTGTCAGACCATTTTTAAACACTTCTCTAACATTTTCTACACCACGTGATTAGTCAATTAATCATTAATCTAGTTAAAAATGAAAAATACATTGTATAGTCGTTGCCTTTACTATGTTAGCGGTCACATTTTGTGTGGAAAAGCATCGCTATGTAGCAGTCGCACGTCTCCTCTTATCACTCTTAGGTGGAGTGACGGTTGTACTCGTAGGCAGGATGCATCCCGTCATAGTGGAACTCCCTCCACTGCTCGGTGCTCTCTCTGCTCCTCTCGTTTTGCTCTGAAAGTAGAGGAGGAGAATTTCAGTGAAAGAACTCTTCTTTTTCACCTGCGTCCGATGAAAATGCTCCACGTACCGTCATGTTCCTCCTCAGCGTAGCTCTCAAACTCGTTCCGCTTCTCCTCGTGAAACTCTCTCTTCCGCTCATCTGCAGCCAAAATCTGCCTCTGCTCAGCTGCAAGCACAGCAAGTATGAAATGGTCAGGTTTTCAAGGCGTAAGGAGCACAAACGCCAAAATCTTGTTTAAGGTGATGTAAAAGGAAATGATTAATTGGTAGGAAAATTACTGAAGCACTCATTTACTTGAGTCCAGTTTTCAGTGTGACTATCTGGACTGTTTCCTTTGAAATACGAGCTGCATTTAATGCGTGACTTCAAAGTACAAAAATGTCAGAAGGACAAGTATTTATTCTTGAGAAGAGTCAATAATCCCAGTTGATGCATGATGTCGTTTGTCGAGGTTTGAGCTGGTTTTATTTAGGTACTTTAGTCCAGTTGTGTCTCACCAGTCATCTAGTTGGATAAAGAAATGAATCTGCAGGTTAGTGAGATGATTATTGTGATATTAAAGAACAAAAACAAAAGTCGGCCCAAACTGGGTCATAAAAGGATGGAGGCAGTCAACAGCCACACTCATGTAGGCTGTCTTCATGTTGTTTGATGAACATCACAGCAGAAATCAAGACTGAACTTTTTTTTTTCAATTTTCTTTTGTCCAATTTTGATGAGTATGTGTAAATTGTAGACTCAGTTTGGTCTTGTGCTGCTGTAGCTTGTAACCTGCTTCAAGTTACAGTGTAGTGTGTGTTCAGAGATGTTCTTCTGCATACCTTTGTTGTAACAAGTGGTGATTTGAGTCACTAATGCCTTCCTATCAGCTGGAAAGATGGAGCTGCTAGGAAGTAGAAGAGTAGAGGCATGAAGTTGTACACTGCGTACAAGTGCAGAAAAATACAGCAGCTACAAAAGAGAACCAGTTTAAATTTAATGCTCACATACTTTTACACGCACTCACACAAGCTGTTAAACATCACAAAACTGCTCCCTCAAACAAATCCACAGAACTGAATCACTGCGTCCAGGGACACTTTGAAAACACGGACGAGCTATAGACGCCTAAAGCACTGAAGAGGAGACAGAAGACTTCTGTATTGTATTTCAGGCCCCCAACTGACTTCTAAAAGTCTCACGCTGACTCGCTATTCACACATTACAATGTTCCAAAAAAGAAAGCTGAAGAAGAAGAAGAGGAAGAAAGCTTTTGCATTGCACTGCTGAGCTTTGAAAAAAAGCACAAAGAGGAAATTTCATAATAATAATAAGACTTGGAATGTAACTGCTGTGTTTGATTTCTGTAACAAAGACTGTGAAATGCGATCGCCTGCTCTCACACTGGCATCACTTGAGGAATGGGCTGTTCCTTCATCCAGGGGATGAAGATTTGTGGCAGCGATTCAGTTTTACATTTTAACCCACTTGGGCATATAAATCATCATTTTTAACCTTTGTTTAACCAGCAAATCTTTTCAAGCAAGCCAAAATTACATAAGCTATCAGTTTAACGTGAACAAACCATCACCCAAGACTTTATGTCCACAAAGATCTAGGTACTGTGCTGAAGAGATGTCAACTGAAGGAAAACTGTGGCCTTACTGTACTTTCATGTAATACCACTTAGAACCACAAGATGGTGCAGGTGTGTCATTGACTGATTCCTCAAACAATAATCTAAGACACTAACACTTTCATTCTTTACAGATGCAGCAGAGGGAATTTGTTCGCTGTGTGTGCAGTGCTAAGAAAAAGAACCTATTTTCTGCTCAGTTTCAGTAAAATCCCATGTGACTGAAGCACAATATGTCTTGATGCATGCTCAATCATCCAGGTAAGTAAATCCCCAAAAGTTGATTCTGTTCATCTGGACGTAGCGTTTTACGTGGGAAAAACGTTTTGTCACTCATCCAAGTGATTCAGTCTCAGCTGACTGCAGGTTTCCTCAATCTTATAAACAGTACATTTGCATGAGGCGCAATATGTGGCGTTCACCTCTAAACACTCAGCGTGACGACTGCGTGAAGAGTTTTAGGACAGAGACAAAATTTTGGCACTGCGATAAGAGCTTTGAGCCATCCATGCAAAGTGCCGATTACACACTCCTTCTGATAACATCTCGCCCTCCTAAAAATGAACTCTCCTAGTAGCAGCTATCACAACCACAACAGGCATAAGACAGGATTTTTTTTCAGCGTGCAATTTGCAAGAAATTGTGTGCCACAGACACGTTTGCGTGACACATTTGAATATTCTCCTCCTGAAAGTGATGAGGAGAATATTCTCTCCTCCTCTTACAAATACGTATTCCATAAGGCAGACCACAAAAACACTCCTGTTTTTCACAGGCTGTTCTCGTTTATATGACGCCCATAAAACAACAGCGTTTGAACACACTGTGGCAAAATATGATGCGGGTTTTGTAGTTCATCTTCTGTACATTGTAGTTTTAACACAATGTTATATTGTTAGGAGAGACGAGTGTGAGAGTGTTCCAATTCTCACGGTGTTTCTCTTTTCCTAAGTCCTTAGCAGTTCTCTTACCCACTTTCCCTTGATCTCGATGATGTTTATAGTCAAGTCAAGGAAAAGAGGTTAGGAATAGGAGATAGGAGTTACCTTCAGAAAGCACCCTAGGTGTAGCTAAAACAAATCAGAAAATAAATGAGAATAATAAAATATATATATATCAGTGCATATCAGAAGAAAACAAAACAAAACACCCCTGTTGTGGGTAGAATGCTGCCCCCTACTGGTAAATGTTTTAGTGAAATTCTGCCAAGTACTGAATGTTACTTTCAACTGCTCCCTTATTTACAAGGGTTGTCACAGCAGATAGCTCCACATGTTTGCTTTGGTGGATTTTTTACACTGGATGGCCTTCCATCCAGTGTGATTGTGCATGGCCTAAAGAGATATGTGTCTCCTTTTGGGACTAAACAAGGATCTTCCACTTGTTAGACAAATGCGTAACCACAAAAGAACCGCTTGAAATTCTGACAAGTATAATTACCTAATAAGTACCTTTAACCTATTGTGTTTTTAATGGAAGGACAAACAGGAGAAATCAAGCACAAGAAAGAGAAAATGCAAAGTCCACACAGAAAAGGTCAAACGCCTGTGTTTGAAGCTAGGACCTGTGAAGTGTGAGGCAAACACTGTGTATGAATTGTATAAGTCGAAGACAATAGATGGATAGTTAGAAGAATTAAAACTTTCACTGACGTCTCCTAATAGTATACAAAGAGATCCTCCTTGGATCCTTGATCAGCAGGTAGACAATGAAGAAAACACTCCTGTAGGGCAAGTAATGTGGATTTTATACCACGACTGTGTCTGTTCACATATTGTATGTATTTTCCTGCAGACAGCGTAAATGGACTGGTTCTTTTATAGTGCTTTTCTGCCCTGCTTGAGCACTCAAAGCAAGGCTTCAGAGAGGAGGAGGGTTTTCACCCAACGCAGACATATTTCTGTGCAGTCCTGCACAATCACAACTGCATGTTGCTGGACGTGGATGATACTGTGTGTTGGCTGAAAGCTGATTGGTTGATAAGCGAGCTGTAATAAGACGTTATGTCCAAAAATATCTAGGTATTGTGTTAAAGAGGTATCAGCTGAAGTAGAACTATGGCCTGACCTGCATGTAATACCACTTTGAACCACAAGGGGTGACAGCAGAGTTAGCTGTGACGTCTATTGTCAGACCGGTTATACCGTATATTTTGTACGCCGTTTCCGTCGACAGCTGTCTGCTCGCTGCAAGCAGACAGACAACAAACAAATGACCACACCCTAACCACAATTTCAGCAAAGACGAACCACTCACACTGGAAAAGTTGAACAGCCTTTCACCTTTCATCAGAATTCCCAGCTTAAGTTGGCATGCACACGTGCGGCTGCTTGGAATTCAAGTTGTAAATTACCAAACTGAAAAAGATTTAGAGATTAACTTACAGAGCAGTATCTGTCACCAGCATGTGAAAGTTTATTCAGCACAGTTAGTACTGAGGTCATCTGACTTTAGTTTTATATTTTATCTCTTTCAGAATGGTAAATGGCCTGTATTTGT
>NW_005187428.1:2117531-2126223 GCF_000239375.1 Pundamilia nyererei | reverse complement strand
ACTCCTTTGTCTTTGCGACGTTGAGGGTGAGATGGTTGTCTTGACACCAGTGGGTCAGGGCGCTGACCTCCTCCCTGTAAGCTGTCTCATCACTGTTGGTGATAAGACCCACCACTGTAGTGTCGTCCGCAAACTTCACAATGATGTTGGAGTTGTTAGTGGCCGTGCAGTCGTATCAAATATATCAAATACTTCCCTTCAAAATTTCATCCAACTGCAGGACAGGTAAATGCCTTAATGCAGCACGAGAGGCTCTTCAAAGTGAGCAGCTTGTTTTTCTCACTTGGTACTTGCTTTTTCCCCCCTCTGACCCTGACCTCTGCCTGTGTGTTGGCACATTCCACATTCAACTCACAACCACTCACCCACTCACTCATCCATCTCTGTCTTTTCAGTCTGTTCTCTGCTTTGTGCTCATTTTATTCCTCCTGTTTTTTCTGGGGTTTTTTGCACAAAGTGTCTCGCTGTTATCACACGTACGGCACATTATGCAACTGCAGTTCAGAACAGCAGCATTGTTGTGCGCTCTCACCTTCCTGCTGGTAAAACTGTGCATAACAGCCGGCGGTAAATCGCTCAAGAATGCCACACATTGTTCAGTAATGCGAATACGTTGACAGGAGCAAACTGGTGTGTCCCGCCCCGTGTGTCCTGCTGCAGCGCCAGGACAGGAAACTGAGGTCTGGGATGGTCTCAGTTCATGCCAGGTCCACAATAAGGTTAACAGCTGCTGGCTGCCATGACTATAAAATCCTTCAGGCTGCCATAAACATGTTCCCTCACAGCAGAGTCAGGAAACAAAAGGGCTGCATCTCTATGAGTCATCTCATCATTAATACAGACACCAGAAGTGCATTTTTAATAAAACAAGTAATACAATAAAACTATTTCAATACATTCATCACTGGGGTTCAGCAATACTCTGACACTTGTTCCCATCACAGTATCAAACATCTTTATGTTCAGGATGAGGATGACAAATGTGTAAAACGTTATTATCTTTGCCTCGGCACCACTACATTTTTCACTTCTGCACATGATGAATGTTGAGGCTTGTGGATCTCAGAGATATTTTATCTGCCTGACGTATCAGGCTTTCTTTCAGTGCCAAAAATAATAATAATAATAATCTTCAAGTAACAGTGAAGATTTCCTCCTGCTCTTTTTAGTCTTCTGCATGTTCCTGTACTCCACCCATGCTGTCTTTTTGACAATTAAACCATCTTTTAAACAATCAGATATTCAAAGCTTTACAAAAATCCCATTTCTAGGCTCATTTTTCTGTTTATAACCAACTACAGTCACACCTGGTGTGATGGCCTCAGCCACACATTGGTAAAAAACCAGTCCACTCACCTCATTGGTTTGGTTTTGCAGTTAAAAATGTATTTCAGTAATGTCATTCATTCATTTCTTCACTTAAACCTAACAGTGATATTATGAAGTCCGCACATAGTAGCGCTGTGTGGTTTCTAAAATGTATTTTGTCAAATTAAATGTATATTATATCATGGTTCTCTTTCTTTTGTTCAACCTGGTTTGGCTGTTTCCTGCCTAAGCAAAAGGCATGACTTTGAAAGTACAATGCCAGCTCAGCAGGACCAACTATGTGCGTGTCAGCAAGGGGGTGTTTTAGGGTTAGTTAGGTTATTTTGTGCTTAGTTAGTGTTTATTTCTGTTTCCCTTATTGTATGTTAACGGTTTGGCCAAACCACTATCCAAGTTACCCTCTTGTGTCTTTGTGTTTAAGTTGTGTATACTTTTTTTGCCTAGTGAATTTTCTGTAAGTCATTTTTTGAGTAGAATCATATTTAGTTTAGCTCTTTTATTGGGGTAAAATAAAATAGAACCCACCTTCAGGCTGTATTTCCTGTGTCCTCTATGCCTTCACTGCTTGGTCCCTCACATCTAGATTTAAACTTCTCTGAGAAGTTCCAACGTGATTTTAAATCATGACATAACACATAAACAGCTCTTCCGAGAGTCTTTAAGGACCTGTTGATGCCGGTAATTTGTCTGTCCACGTCCTCTTAGATCTGATTACAGCATATGACACTGTAGCTTATTTCTGTCACATCTTGAATTGTGTGTGGGTATTAAAGGTACAGCCCTAAAGCACATTTAGCAGAAGTAATTTTTTCTTGTTTTTACAGGTAAAAGCTAGCATTTTCTAGCATTTTATGCCAGAATTGACCACAAACAGACTTCACCGTGCAAACACAGTCTGGCTGACCATGTCAGACTCCAAACGACTGCAAACTGACTCAAAGTGAACTCACCGTCCAGCTCATCCTGGGACTTCACACCACGTCTGTTGCGTCTTCTGAAGAAGTTTGAGGCATCGGCCTGCTTCATGAAGACCCTTTTCAGTGGACCTGCAGTGGAAGCGGGAGGGAGTTTAGTTCACAGTGTAAAGTGATACACAGGGCGATACGCAGGGAAAGAAACGCAGCTGATGCAGCCCCTGACCTTGAGGATCTTTAGTGCTGCCTGTGCTACCGGGCACAGCTGCAGAGCTGGCCTCCGGAGACCCTGTGTCGAAGCACAAAACATGAAAGGTCTAAATTCAAAAGGACTCCAGTTTTTCTCATGCCTGCAACCAACTAATAAGACAATTTTTTTTGGTAAAAAATCTCACTCCTGCATCATACTCACATGAAAGTGCAAAAAGCACAGTGAGGAGAGCCAAGAGGGTTGCATACGTCCAGGACATCTTTTAAACTCTGAAATACTGAGAGATGTGAGTGATGAAGAAGAGCAGGAGGGAGAGAGGGGAGTAAGACGTATGTGAGAGGTGGGATGGGGCGCCTGGGGCGATATCGACTGCTTCTCAGTGCAGGGAGGGAGTGATCGTGCAGATCTGATAAGGGGCTGAAACCAACAAACATGCCAGAGGGCTTCCAAGTCACAAGAAGGTGCCGAGGGTTTCATTTCAGCTCAGCAAACATGCTGCTTCTCTCTTTTTTTTCTATGAATTTTAGTTGAAATTAAAATGACCTGAAATGACACAATCTATGGAACTATTGCATCAGTGACACTTGCAACTGTTTCATTAATAAAGAAGAGAAAACATACTGTAGGTGTAACCAGAAAAATTATAGTCCGGGCTGCTTATGCTCTGGCTTCCTGGATAATATTTGTTCCAGAGACGATGGATGGGAGACAACAAAAATACTGATGTTTCTTTTTTTAAAAAAAGTGACAGAAAACAGTTGAGGCCGGGAGCCGGAGCAGGGACTCCTTGCCAAATGTCTCCTTTGAAACGGGCCCCCTCAACAAGGCCGCTCTCTCTGCTAGGCAAAGAGTTGTGCAGGAAAGTATGCAGCCCTCTGTTTGCTTGAATTTCTTCCAACCTGTACTCTGGCCGGGCCCCAGAAAAGAGTGAATGTTTAAATTGTTTTGAGGGAAAATCCAGGAGTCGGGGGACTGGTGCTCAGAGAGATACGAAGATTCTGGAGTGAGGGTTTTGAGAAGATATGTGGTGAGTGTATTTTATTCAGGTAGGTGTGAAACAGAACAACATAGGGACTGAAGAAAACTGCAATATTAAACAGCAACAACAATGTCTGTGAGTGCATAAGGGGGAAAAAACCCAGTGTGCTGATAATACATGCATTTGGATTATATATTTCTAGACTGTGACTTGAATAATTTAAAGTTTTCTGTGACCTGCTCAGGGGCTACAGCTGCAAACTATTAATTTTGCAACAATCTGGCACGTTTACATTATATTTTTATACTCATGTTTATTACCATGCACCGCCCCTGTTAAATAAATAAATAAATTTTCAAAAAATTTAAAAAAAATACATGTGTCTGTGTTTCTTTCCACGCCTTCCTTTACAATATCTGAGCAACTGTGAAAAGATATTACTTCATAGGGCAATTTTCATTCATTTCATTATAGGTACTTTCTCTAATTACTCTCTGCAGACCGTAACTAAAGCTGTCACCAGCAGGAGGCAGAATTTTACCAGTATGTGTGTTTAGATGTTTTCAGTTATATGCTTCCTGCTCCTGGGCTGTTATTGTAAATACGAATATGGTCATAATGTCATGCCTGGTTAAGAAAAATACAAAAATAAAAATCTCACTGCACCATCTTGTGGTGCGGGGTGGAATTGCATGAAAGTACAGCCTGGCTCCAGCTCTGCTTCAGTAGATGTCACTTCATTACAACACACACATTTTGTACATCAAGTCCAGGTATGTAGTGCTATGTGTGATCACATGTTCACCCACTTCCATGCACATAGTTGAGCCTTTGCAGCCATGCTGGCACTTCTTTTTTTCAACTGTTGATCTAGCCTGATGCAGAGCCTAGTTAAGAAATGAAGTGTTTCTGTGCAGTGAAAGACTAAAGGCTTTTAATTTGAAATAGATATAAGCAGTGCCGAATGTCCATAAAGAGCATAATGCAGTAAATTGAATAGCGTGGAAGCAGATCAAAAGAAAACATATCTGACGATTTCTTATTTACTCTGTTTTATATCAAACAGGGAGAAAGAAAAGCCTTAGCAGATGAGTGAGATACAAGTCAGTGACCACTGGATAAAATAAAGTGTCCATGTGAAAAAAGCAACACTATTCCTAATTATTCCTCTAAATGAAAAAATGGTTGAAATAAAAGCATTTTATTTGTACTCATTAATGTTGACACCGGCAGCTACGTGCAGTTTGAAAGGTGGGGTGGTTTTTTTCTTTTATTGAAGTTACTTAATGCAGGAGCTTCAGTCCTGAGTCAGTGAACACTTTGAATGTCAATTTAACAGCTGTTTTCTGCGAATTATGATGAAAATTGCAGCAAATAAAAGGAACTTCAGCGACATTATAAACTTTTAACAACTGATTGAACCTGGTGGAGGATTACTCGCTGAGCTTATCATTTTGTCTGTTTTTTCTCTTAAATAATGCAAGAAACCTGTGGATCAAAAAGAGATGAGCCAGTTGATGGAGGAAACCAAATGGCTATTAGAAAAACCAGCAACAGCAGTTTTTGTTACTGGAATGACTGGGTTACTGAACTTTAGCTTCCCTTTATGCTCACTGTATTTGATTATTGCAGGGGTATGGAAGGTCTTAATCAAATAAAATATATTTATTAAACTCCTTTCACTCTTTGTTCCACATTTAATTTGCAGGATCTGGTTTATTCCTGCAGCAGTACATCTATGATTGAGTTTTTCCATTATTTTTATATAAACAAATTTGAAATAAGCATCTTTAATGGATTAGGTCAGGGATTTAAAACTCATTTTACAATATGGGCTACATACAGCTCACTTTGATTTTAAGTATGCAGAACAAGCAAAACTCCTTTTTTTGTCAGGGTAAAGATGTTTAACATATTTAATCCAACTGATTATAATAAAAAAGTGCAATTAAATGGGTAAATCTGGTTTTCCCCTTGTACAATACAGAAATGCTGCTGTAGTAAATGCAGTAAATATGTCAGGAAAAATAGATAATAACAGATAAACTTCTGGTAGCTCACTGCTCAGAAAATGTCCCTTCCTCCCCATGGACCTTTTATAAAAAAAAAATATAAATTCTACAATAGATAGTGAACAAACAGGAACTTTTTGAACTTTAGTTGTTATTGCTTATCTATTACTTAATTACAATGATGTTTTATGAATGGCAGTGGCGAAGGTCTTTATCAGTAGGAATTACGCCCTTTTCCAAAGCTGTCCAGTGGACCTGATTGGGTTCTTTCTCGGGCCGATCCGTGGCTCCCGGGCCTTGTGTTTGACATCCCCTTACTTTCGGTAGCCTGCTATACAACCATTCTCCAGTAGGGGCCGCTGTAGCTCTGCACTGGCCGCCTTTCGGTCTCTCCTGTGCACAACCATCGAGTGTCGCTGTTTCCCCGCTGACACCTCGACAGCACGGCAGTGTGGTGGCAGGCAGGCAGCGTCAGCTGGCAGAGGACACACTCAGATCAACTAGTAATCGCCGTCGTCCCCCGCACTGCTTACGCTCTCCTCGACTGAAAACCCAACGACAGCACTTCCTATTTTCTACCGGGAGAGAAACTTTGAAGCCCGTAAACAAGCCATGCCGCTGGACGCGACAGCCCCGCGGATATAAGCGACACTGCGGAGCAGAAAGTATCTACGACCTCACCGAAACCACAAAGAAGAAGAAGCAGTCGGTGCTTTCTTTTTTCACACTCGGAGGGAAAGACGGCATCCGGCCTGAGAAGAAGCTCCGAGGTCGGGGACTCCGGTCGGACCAACGCGAATCGTTTCTGGTGAGAGTCCGCACATTTTCGCTGTGGGACTAGTTTCTGTGAACTAAACCACGCAGTTAGAGCAAGTTAGAGGCGCACACAGCCTGAACAACGTAGCAATGTTTACTTCACAGCCGCAGTTTGAATGCAGCGTTTGTTGTGTGTGAGCACTTCAGCCTGCCCCATTCACCGGCGAATGGCCACCTTTAACTAAGACAAACAGCGAGAGGAGCTCCGAGCTGGACGAATAACGACTAAACTACCTCTAGAGAGGGTTATAATTTATCCTCGCTGCCACAGAGAGCTGCTGGTTAAATATCAAGTGTCAGCTTTGTTGTCAAATACCACCAAGAGCAGTTGCTCGTCAGTGAACTGTGTGAGGCTGGGGTTGTAAAAAACAGGAGGATTGACTGGCTGCTGTGCTTGTATCGTCTTGCACAGTCACTGCCCCACATTTCAGAGATGCCCAGTCTTTCTGCTCCACGCCCCCCACCCTCTCAAACTACCTGAAGCAGGGCGCAGACCGTACTAGTCTCTGAGCTCACTGACAGCCATTACTGACAGCTTTAAGCCGTTTCAGCTGTTGTTGTGTGAAGGCCAAGACAGCAGCAGCAGACAGGAGCTTGCACGGAAAATGGTTGGAGAAACACCACTGCAGTTTGTTTTTTAGGGATCTCGCCCTGAAATTGAGCTTCCAGTGGGTTTCTATGGGGAGTTTACCCGATTGTCATTGTGTAGCAGAGAATAATTGTTTTACAGGGAGACAGCATTGTTACAGCAAAACACCCCCTAAGGCACGTTGATTTCTGTGTGAAAGCACCCAAGTTGTCACCAACCTTACGGAGAGTGTGCTGACTGAGAGTACATGCTAACTCTGTATAGTCAAAGTTAATGCATCAGTCCTGCAAAACCAACCTCACTGCGGGCTTATTTCTGCTGGAAGTAAGAGAAATCCGGGGGATTGACTCTAATTAAGCTTTTTGCAAATGCAATGGAGTTTAAAGCATTTCAGACGGAACTTAGATAATAATAGTCGCTTCACTAACAGACCTATCACGGGTGCTTATGGGAATATACCAACTTTTATGTAAAAAGTCAATCAAACGGATGTTTAACACTCATGCTTATGTCAGATTGACTCTGGAAAACAAATAATAACTCAATAAAAGGCAGTTATTTTTTAAATCCATGGGTATGCTCAGCACCTAAAATTAGTTTAATTTGTACAAGTGTATATAGAAATATCTGAAAAATATTCTCGTTATTGTTTTTTAGCACCTTTGCCAGTAAATGTTGTGCATTTCGTGTTTCAGTAGCTGAAACAGCTCACTGTTTCAGTTTTAGATTAACACGAGGAGCCGCTGCTTTCAAAATGGAACTTTATTCAGCACAGTTTTAGAAAAGCAATGTCTGTTTTACTTTCAGGCTTGGCACGCTTCAATATTGAGCAGCCAAAAACATGTGGCCACAAACTTCCGGGACAAAAAAATGATGATTGAGGTCACTTCTGACTGATTTTAGTGATACCCTGCAAAAAACAAACAACACAAAAACAGTGATATTCCACACCGTTTACAGTGTTTACTGATGGCTGCCACTTTCTCAGTTTCCTGTAAGCAGGTTTCACTTTGACAGACTCAAGCTGCTGAGCTTCCTCGAGCCACGGGTGTCCCTGAGGACCTTTCGAAAGTGTGTCTGCTTCGGGTTCGGTGCCCGCAGGAGGTCAGGGAGCTGCTGGAGGACAGTGTGCCCGAGGGTTGGCTTGAAGTGGGGTCGTTCCCTTGGTGAGGGCCGCGGGGATGGTGGCGGCAGGGTAACGTGATCCGCTGTGAAACAGCTGTAGCCACTCGGTGCTGATCCCTTGAGTCCCAGTGCAGATCAGATGATGCTCCAGTATGTGAATGGGTGGGTGTGTGAGAGAGAGCGAGGACTTGAATGCATGGGTTTTCATGCCTTCAGGGCATCAAGTCAATGCTTAAAGTCAATTTAAACCGAAATTCACTGACTTTTTGAGAGAAATTATTTTCGTATCTATTCAGTGTTTTGACTGATGGAAGAAGTCGTTCTTACCGATCTTCTGTGTGTGTGTGTGAGCTCAGGTTGAAGCAGCAGGTCAAGGCAGCTGGCTGAAGGTTAATGTGTCACTGCTCTCTGGGTAGCAGCTGCAGGCACCGCTCCTGTCTATAGATAGCCACGAATACAAACTTTACTTCTTTTCTCCGCTGCGTTAACATAAGAGCTGCGGCGCAGGCATGCAGCCCCAGAAGACAAATGCTGATCCTTTCGAGTTTGACCACTTCCACACCCTCATTCTCTGTCTGTGTCTGAATCTGGAAGTGCCTGTCAATGCTAAAGACCCCTCTCCCCTCCTCCTCCTTGTCCAGCTTGGAGCCAGTTGGCTGAGAACCTGTGTGAGCTATATCAGTAATACCTTACAGCACATATCTGGGTCATCATCTG
>NW_005187428.1:2112829-2117336 GCF_000239375.1 Pundamilia nyererei | reverse complement strand
CCCCCTGCCTCTCGGGCCAATCCAATCTCAGCTTGGTTGTTCCTTCTAATCAGGGGCAGACTGCCGCTCAACACCTAATAAATAAATAAATGTTCTTCTCTCTTGTAATTACATTATCACTATTCATTATAGATTAAAGCAGTTTTCAACAATGACAACAAAGAATAAGCAAAGAAAAACAGACAGTAGGTAAAATTAACAGTAGGTAAAATTAATATTTTTTCCCCCTACAGACAGTTTTTTAGGCTGATGTGCAAGATGACTTAATTCAGAGGCTGAAGTTTCCGATGGGAGACGGAGAAATATTGTTTTGTTATCCTGCAAAACTACTTAAAATTACTTATAATATAGTTATTTCTTTGTTTCCTGCAAAAGCCTGTCTTGTTATCACCTTATTGCAGTGTGCCTGACTTTAAGTATTTTATGTAAATATACTTATTGTAAGTTGAAACAAAATACATTGAAATTCCATGTAATTACATGTGTATTACACCCTTAGATGTGGGCCATATTTTAAAGTGTTACCAAAAGTTTACATAATGTCTGGCACTATGGATGACATGCTACTAGATTGGTTATCCTCTGATTCATTTGAGGCAAATTTGTTTCCCTTTAACCTCCTAGGACCAGGCGTCCACTTATGTGGACATCACATTTTGGGTTATTTAGACCAAAATACAGAATTTTGCTCTACAAGGGCCTGATATCCACTTACGAGGACATTATACTGCTACTGTTCTATCAAAATTTTAATATCCTCATATGTGGCTCTCATTTTTCTTCAAAACAAAAATAAGGCAAAAAAAGAATCTGGTAATTCTTTGTTTTTACATTCATCGGGCCCCAATATGTCCAAATATCAAAGAGAAATTAAAAATGCATGCAGTGGAAGAGTTCGGGTCTTAGGAGGTTAATGAGAATTTATCAGTGCTTCGTAATGGTTTGCAAATTATGAAACTACAATACAGCTTCAACACTAGCAGAAAATAATTAGTTGAAAAAGGTATACTGCCTCAAACTACTGCCAAGTTTTGCTCGGCTTCTCTAATACACAACAATTTCTGGTATGTGGGCTGCATGAAATTACTAGAAAGACTTCTAGCTGAGAGTTTGTGTTTGCATTTTGATATGGGTCCTTCCATGAAAAGTCAGTGAGTCTCACAAAATTTTACCTCCATACCGTAAATATTTTTTGTGTTTGAGGTTTTGGAAGTACATCAGGGTTTCAGGACTGAAAAACACAATTGAACTCTGCTGCATCCAGATCAACTCCAAATGTCACAAGCTAAAGGCAAAAAACACAGTTTTGCACCGTGATCACCCCTGAGAATCGGTACCATGGGATATATCATAGCTTCACTGCACTATTTAATGCCAGGGACAGAAAAATTAAAATTTTGCTAAGCTTTCAAAGGTCATATCAGCATGTGGGTTAGGGGTTAGGGGTCTGGTAAAACCAGGTTTAGCATATGGACGCTCTCACCTTCTAGCTGTGATCGTTTCCTTTTCTTTCGTACCTGAGCAGCTTTCTAATGTTGTCACTTTGTCTCACTCTCAAACACCAAGTGTAAAAACGTAATCAAATCACGTTGAGCTTTTTTATCTTCCCAGATAAGACTGATTATATATAAAAACTAATATTGTGATAACCCCATCCTGCTGTCTGGGCTTAATTAGATAGTAGCCAGCTCTCTTTTAATAGCCATGAAAGGCTTTCAGGAGGTGGATGAGTACAGATGGGCAGTGAGGGGGAGGCTGACTGTCACTCTCTCTGATGCTAATGCCTGCCAACAAAAAGACAACAGGTGACTTGAGTCAGCCTCAGATCAGATGAGCCCACTCCATTATGAACAGAAGTGGGTAATAACCACGTACGAACAAAAGGTATCGATGTGTCTAAAGCGTTCAGTAAATTTTTAGTTTCATAATTTGACTCAAGTACAACATGTACTGCGATTACCTGTGCAGTTTTACTGTTTGTGTAAGTAGAAGAAGCTTCTTTCTGCTGCTCCCTTTAGATTAAATTATACTCCGATGCGGACACAGACAGCTGGAGACCCGATGGCCGAGTAGGCGTTCTTAAGTTCGCCGCCTGGGGCGCATTTATAGTTGGTGCATTGTAAAGCGTTGATTATACTTTCCACACAAAATTTATGGGACCCAAGCAGACTTGTGGACAGTGTTAACCGGGACATCATTCACAAGGGGTTGCCACGTGTTTTGATTGTGTACGTACAGCCTCAGAAGGGATCTGTGTCTCCTCCAGGGATTTTCCACTTGTTAGGGGAAAAATATATTCTCTTTTTTTGTTTTTATTTGGTCATCTTTTATTACAATGGAAATGATGCTAGTCTGCTGCCTGCCAGATAAAATCATAATCTTATGATCTCAGTGCCCTGCTTTGAACCAAGCTGGGTCCCCAAGGCTTATCTGTCACATTACATGCTGTCTTTTCATCCCATTCACAAACTGTTATCATGTCCGCTGTGAAAGCTGCTTAGTAAGCACCGGTTTTATTCAAATCGCATGCTTAATTTCAGAGTTATTCCCATGATGTACGCGTAATAAGGCCAGTTTTTGTTGTGATTTTATTTAAAATATTTTGTCGTTTTCTTCTTCTTCTTTTTTTTACAGCAGCAGGATTGGTGCATGGTTTTTATTCCAAGCGTCTCTGTTCAGCCTTTTAGTCGCTCGTGTGTCTGGATCTGGATGTTGGCTCTTTAGCAAAAGACAAAAAGGTTTTTTGTCTTTTTTTTATTATGGTTTTTTTTGTTGTTGCGTAACTTATGTTGCATTTGTGGGGTAGTTAATACTTTCCTCTGTTTCATCATGGCCCGAATCCAATCCGTCCTCTACACCTGCCCCGTAAACACTTTACTCACTGTTTGTGTATTTGCGTGGAGGGCCCGCCACATTAAGCTGCTCTTCACCAACTAGCATTAAGTGTAGGTGGGTTTTAATCCCTCTAACACAGAATCTGCATTACATCAGGCTCATTAACTGCTTTCTGCGAAGGTGAAGCACCGGTTTTATGTCAAGTATGGGGGCGTTAAAGGATTCCCGGTACTGTGATTGTTTCAGGACTGTCTCAGTAAAGAACAAAGTGGAAAGTGTAGTTAAAAATTGAACAAAATTTAAATGAAATAGATGCTTTTTTCCAATAAGTGATGATCTCCTTCACAGCAATATAAATCCCAGAAGACGGCAGTTACATGTTCTTGTTTCTGTAGGAGAGAGGCAAAGGTGAAAGTATTTCTACACTAACCGCTTAGTTAAGAGACTCTTCAGCAGCTGCAAGTGTGACTCCATATGGAGTAACACTCATCGTGGAGTGGGAGGGTTGTGGTGGAACGAAATTGGGGCCGTGCGTGTCACTCCATTAACCCAGGGAATATCCGAGCAGAGGTGAAACAGAGAGCAGAGCGACAAACAGCAGTTGAACACAATGTTGGGCTCAATTTCATTGGCTTAATGCAGTCATGGCAATTTAATATTTATAGTAATTCTAAAGCGGTTTACACTGGTGGTGTTTGTGGTTGTTTGTTTTATTTTTGCTCATGTACAAAAAATTTTCTTGTTAAATTAAACACAAACGGAGAGGGGTAGCTGCGGTTCACACTCATGTTTATTTTAGTATGCCACGTAAATGACGTTTAAAATCTAAAAGATAATTTTACATGGTTGTTTCTTTTTCCAAAGTAGCTCATCTTGGCTAAATATGCATACTTGCAAGAAGAAGATTGATGGCAAGAATAAAGTGTCATTTTGGCCTCACCTTTATTTGTTTGTCATCTTTGTCGTTTTCAAAACTTTTATAACACCTACAGTAATTTCATTGAGTTATTATCAGCTTGACTAACAACCGTGACGTCACTTTATTGGACAAGCTTAAACAGAGTCTGAACAGGTGTCTTTAAGAGCAACCTGAAACACACCTGTCTGCACATCTGTTAAAGTGGCGTCGCCCACATCTTTGAGCCGTGACTGTATCGGAAAAGATGAGTAATGAAATAATTCCGGCGCTAGTATCGAAACGTGATGCACCGACATGCAGGATTGAAGTTAGTTATCCAATGCCTGATTTCTGGCAGTGTTGGCTCACAGAAGGAGCTTAAAGAGGAGCACGCCTGTCACTCAGGCTGCTTTAACCACAGCAGCAGCGTTGAATCTTATAAGATCTGTGGCCTGGTCTCTTGTTCCAACCTGACCTGTCCGTCTGTCAGCCCATCTCAGCTCTTTGGACACGTAGGTGACAATGTGGGACAAGTGTGAAAGCAAGGTGAGGGGAGGAGATGATGTGTGTGTGCCTGATGTATGATGTAAAAAGGCAAATTCGATGACACATTTTGCCAATTTCAAACACATTTTAGCTTTAAAGCTTCACCTGCTCTGTGTGTGTGTGTGTGTGTGTGTGTGTGTGTGTGTGTGTGTGTGTGTGTGTGTGTGGGTGTGAGAGAGTGTGGGTAGCATGCTTGCCTGGTTGCCATGCTCAGTGCTGCTCAGCTCG
>NW_005187428.1:2090755-2112809 GCF_000239375.1 Pundamilia nyererei | reverse complement strand
TGCCAATTTCAAACACATTTTAGCTTTAAAGCTTGTGCATGTGTGTGTGTGTGTGTGTGTGTGTGTGTGTGTGTGTGTGTGTGTGTGTGTGTGTGTGTGTGTGTGTGTGTGTGTGGGTAGCATGCCTGCCTGGTTGCCATGCTCAGTGCTGCTCAGCTCGACACCACGCACCACCCCACTACATCCCGCATCACTAGAAAAAGCCCACTTTTTACTGTGTACAATGCAACCTTTATATAAGACCCACATAATGGAGCCAACTCCTTCACTCATGTCCTCATTGTCTTGGCCAGGTTGAGAAAAGGCTGCTCTTTAGAAAACCAGGGCTGAGCTCACCCGTGAATCATGCCAGCAGTCACGCTTGTTCTCTGTCGTCTTTTGTGAGGAAGGCTGCCAGGGAAGAGAGGTGGGTGTTTTCTCGGGGGCGCCCCCCGAGCTCCTCAAGGCATTGACCTTAGCTGGTTTACTGAACGCCGTAGGGGTCAGGTAGGGTTTGTGACCTGGAGTTTCCTGTTTGTGTCTGTGGCCCAGACAGCCGTCATCGTATGGCAGGGTTGGTGGCTGCATGGTGTGTGTAATGGTTTCGTGTGAAGCGCTTGCCTTGCGTTGCTGATGTAGGGGTTGGTGGGTTATCACAGCAGGAACTCTGGCTCCTACCTTTGTAAGTGGCTCATGATGATCAGCACAGCTACGACCGCAAAGGACTGAATCCATATGCGGCGAATGGTATTGTCGCACCACTGCAGCATCTAATGTCCCACTCTCTCTTCTCCCCCTCTACAAAGACACAGCCTCGCACACATGTGAAGATGTCAAGAGTCTGTAACATCTCAGGCACATTATGGCAGGATATTTGGATGGGGTGGGGGAGTGTGGGGAGAGGGATCGGAAAATCAGCATGCAGCAGTCTCCTGCGGTGCTCTGCATTTTCAACATGGAAAAAGCAGCGGGGGTTGCCGTGGCAACAAATCCCAAATCAGCACAGAGCGCACACCCCTCTGTTCCACACCCCCCTACCACCCTTGCAGCCGCCTCCTCCTCCTCCCCCCGTCCCCCTCCTCCTCCGTGGCCACCTCTCAGCAGATCGAGAGCTGCGACCTCAGACCGGCCTACTTAGGGGAGCAGGGATCAGGCTCAGACCAGGGATCATGTCCAAAGCTCCACTCTCGATCCCAGAGCAGGAGCATGTGCCAGCGGATACTGGTGCACAGCAGACAGTCTTCCCTCTTCTCCTCCCTCTTCGTCTTTATTCTATTGCTGCCATTTACTTTGTACTCAAACCCCTCAGAAGGTGATTTGTATCCATAGTCTGCTAAGTAGCAGGTTTTGTCGTTTAAGAGATGTGCTTCTTCCAATCCCTCTCATATTCAGCACATTCATAAATTAAGAGCGGATTGTGGATATTACCGTGGAACTGAGGACAGATCAACTACAAAAGCCAAAAGTGAGAGGCCTGTCAGTTTATCCCAACTTGGTGCCACATAATCCTGATTTGAGCTTATCGCAGTGATTGTAATCACAACAAAGGATTTTGGCTGTCTAGAGTAATATCAGAATTAGGGCTGAAAAGATTGTGGTTATTGTTGTTATTGAATAATCTGTGAATTATGTTTTTTTTCTGCTTAAATCCTTGGTGATTGAGAAGTTCAGAGAACCCAAAGTAGTTTTTTTGTTTTTTCTTGTTTTTCAGACAAAGACGGTATTTAAAGGCGAACATATTTTCAGCTCCATAATTTTGTTCTTGGACTCTACCAGAGTAGCTTTTCACATGGCAGAATCATCTTTATTCATCTTATACTGTCTCATCAGTTCATCCATTAACTGAAACAAGCTGATTTAGCGCCTGTTCTTTAAGGCGGACCTCCCTTTAAGACAAACTTGTTCTGATTGGCTGCCCATACCACTCTCCCTGACATCATTGAACCAAGACTACAAAAAAAGCCTTTAGAGCAGTCTGAAGCCTGAGCTGACTTCATTTGTTTATTATCTTCCACTGTAAGACTTGTGTAAGCCCTTTCAACTCCCCTTTTTAATTTGCAGTGATAAAGAAGCTTGAGCAAGAAAATATTTCACATTTCTGCTTGATTAAACAGCTGAATCGTTTCATTACTCGCTAAAGCATCTTGATTGTGTTGATATTATTGTTTGTTGATTAAGTAATTGATTAAAACATGCTGTAAATTTTCTTTGGACTTTCGCCGATGAGTAATTCACTTCTTATCTCATGCTTCAGCTGTGACGGATAAATAGGCCTTTTTATTAGAGTTACGAGTGCAATTTTTTTTGCTTCCCGTCTAGCACGAAGGGTGTGTGTAACTCAGGGTAACGCAGTGAGCTGTTCCGGAGATGACGGACTGCTGGCTGACCGCGTTGGAGCTGATGTGCTATGAGGCTGAACTGAGTGACGTGCAGCTCTTATGACAGCAGATCTGACGTGCTTTCTCTCATCTTGATTCCTGGATTAATTACAATGCTCCTTGCTTAGCATTTTAATTGGGAGTAATCATATATGTACGAGAAAAGCTGCGCAAAATAATTTCATAAAAACATCCACAGTGTGTGTCATATTTGGGTAAAACAGCCAGCTTTCTTTATCCAAGTCTGCACTGATGAGCTCTAAAATATTCAGCTTTTTTGTGGACACTGACATCGAGTTGTTAATTAAATATTGTTGTGAATATGAATATCACACATTAGTGCGATGTAGTCCATTGTGAGTCAAAAGCTCAGGGTTCACACTGTTCTCAATGCTTGGTTTAAGACTGGTACATTTATGTGCCAGCCTTAATTTCATATGATATGCGTTTTTTCACATGCCTCTAATCATTGAACGGACACATCGCCTGCTGTGGGAGAGGTTATGTAACAATGACGTGCATTTCCTCACCTGTTGTGACAGTTTGTTTCAAACGCTCTGTCAGACTCTCCAGAGCTTCACTCTGACATTACGTTTAACCTTGGAGCAAATCAGGCAATTGACTGTATAACCCCGTACCAAATGTAATGTTTATGTTTTGTTTTTCATTATTTTTAACAACATCCTGACACAAGAGCCAACCACTGTGAAACTATATAAAGGTGCACTTACCAAGAATACTGTTGATATTAATAATAGTAATAGAACCGTGATCTAACATGGAGATACTTTAATCTTAAATTATACTGTAACATGTCAGTGAAAGTGGATATATGCTGGTCATGTCTTCTGCCAATTAGAGGAATGTTGGATAAAAATAAAGCTGCTTATCACTTTAAAACTGATTGATGCTAGCAGATCTTATGACCTCCGTTTCTAGTTGCTCACCTCAAATTTGAAAAAACTTTAGTTGCTTGAAATTGCTCAGCGTCATTTACTTTCTATGATCTATGGTTTCCTGGATGCTGTGAAATCTTTCCTGTCTAGAGGAAGCTTAAGAAGGCTGATTTAAGGAACTGCAAATCATGTAAACTAAAGCTACTATCTTGCAGAACAAGACCAACAATGTGACGCTAAAAAAAGATAAATGGATCCCCTTTAAGAGCCTGTAACCCTCTGTGTGTAATCACTTTTTAAAACCAGCTGCTGTTTCACTCGACTTGGAGATGTTGAGCTGTTCAGTTTCAGTTTTGTTTATCTAGCTCCAGTTTGCAGAAACTATCTCGAGCTGCTTTTTGAAAGTAAAGACATTGGAGAGAAAACCCCAAACATCTGAAATGAGCACTTGGCAATGTTGAAAAGGAGCAACTCTTTTATAAGAGGAAGACACCTGTAGCGGAACCAAGCTAACAGAGGGGCAGCTATTAGCAGATCAGAGGAAAGAACAGAGCAGGAAAAGATGTGCACAGACAGATTTTTGCTCTTTATGTGGATAACACACAAACACTGCTGTTGTCACCTGTTGTCATCTTGTTGATTATTGATTTGCAACCTGATCTGCCAGTTTTTCCAGTTTCTTTCCTCCCCGCATCTCAAATGAAAGGATTTCCTCTTTTCTTCATTTCACATTGTTACAGTTTTTTTTCTTTTCTATTTTCTTTTTTTGCACAAAATGAGCAATTCTTAGGCATCGTCTTGGGCTTTCACATTATAATGTTAGTCATTTTTCACAGTTTTTTCCCGTCCCTGTAGGTGGATTTCCTAATACACTTAGTTTTCAGCTGCATGCCTTCTTTGCAACAACTGTATCCTCTTTTGTTTTATGCACAAAAACAAAGCAAAAGTCTTCATACGAGTCCGAATCATGGTCCCTCACTGATGAGTCATCATCCTTTAAAGGTCAATTGTGGTTTTTAGCCATGTTAGTCCACTTTGTCCTCCAAAGACTACTTTCTACTATTTGGCTCTGGGTAAGTGAGTAAGTTGCGTCCCTGGACAGAATATGGGTTATTAGTTGTATTTCAAGACCAAGGATGTCAATAGGGAGTAGTTGCCAGTCAGGCGAGCCCTCAGGGTTCGCGCTCATGTGTTTTCTTGTCTGGCTCTACTCATCAGCATCACAGACAAACACATGTCCTGATCTGCAGACGCAGTGGAGTCATGATATCTGCATTGAAGTCACAGGGAGAGGCTTGTTTGGTATCTCCTCCAGCCAATCGGTCTCAAATATTGCCTGTCTTGATTTGAAATCTTTTTTTCATTTCCTCCCATAAATTGTCTCGCTGCATTTCTCCCTCTCGCTCACACGTATAGGCTCTCACAATCAGTCGCTCTCGCGCACACAATAAATGTGTCTGGAATGTGTGATGTGGACTCGATGCGGCCCAGGCTAGCCCTGTGCCATTCAGCCGCTAATCCCCCCGGTTTAGGATTTGCTTTTACAGTCCTGTGTGCCAGGGACTGTATTCTAAACTCGGCCGTAAGAATCTCTCACCGACTTGTCATGCTTTCCCAGGAGGAGGAATGCAGTGTGAGCTGAGTCATAATTAACGTCTGTTGATTAGTGCGTTTCATTGTTCGCCCAGTCAGATTCCTGGTGAACTAGTGACATTTTCTTTCTGAATGTGGGATTGTGAAGCATGATGGCAGCCAGATGTTTTTTTGTTTTGTTTTAATTGTAATTACAGGCAGTTTACATTGCATTTCCACAAAGCTTAGATAAACAGCTCAGCGATATTGATCTTGTTCCTCTGTGGTTGAAACGAGCTGTAGCTCTCCTTATTCTTGCAGTAAGTGGGTAACACCTGTAATGTGTATACATTTTTGTTTGGTTTGTCTTCTTCAGGCCTCCCCTTCCTGAGAGCTCTGTGGAGAAGATGAAAAGGTTCCGGCGACGTCTCTCTCAGACTCTTCGAGGCAGTCACACCATCGACGAGTCCCTGTCAGAGCTGGCCGAGCAGATAACGATCGAGGAGAACGGCCTGAAGGACAGCGGTGAGGCCTAAAACTCTTAAATCTTATCGCGTCTATCAAGTATACTGCCACTACCAGCACAGCTTGTCACAACTTTATAAATAAAGCGATTCAAGTGGAGGAACCCAGCTTAAGATTTATGTACAAAATGTCAAAATGTCTGTAAAGTCTGTTTGATGTGATTTATTTCAAACACCAGATTGCCATGCAGAATTTCCAGCACATTTATATAATGAATTCCGTGTCTGAAATGGGATTTAGTGGCTGAATTTTAATGGACTTAATTTGTTTGGCACTTTCATCTAAATCCAAATCCACATTTTTATCTATTGCTGACCCAGAATCTGAAAGTTTAAACTGCTCAAAGTGTAAGCTTTAGCTTCAGCTTGGCGTTAGCAAAAAGATGTTACACTGATGATTGAGGTCCTTTTCTTCCTTTTCTTTCTGAATTTGCTCGCTACAACGAACCTGTCGAATAAGTTTTATGTCCATTCAAGACTCTGAATGCCAGTTTTTAAAGGGGCTGGTACTGGTTGGTGGAAGTTGCTCAGATTTGAAATGAATTGTAGGGATGTCTACTCATATACTAATCATATAAGACCTGTAATTTAATAACTGAATTAAAAACATAAGATAAGAGTCACATGAACAAGAGGAGCCTATATAGAATTTAAATAACTCATCTTGGAAAAGCCAAATGTGTTTGGCACAACACTGCGTTCAGATCATATTTTTGATTACAAAAGCTGTTTAAAAAAAAAAAAAAGGTAGGCATATCTGCCTTCTTGTAAATATAAACTACCTAAACTGCTAAAAAGAGCCCATTTACTCAAAAAAGTCCACAAATCCACAATTCTTGCATATTACAACCACCCCTTATGCAAATTTGATTTTAGGGGGAACTGCTCCTTTAATACTGACTGTTCAGACAATAAATGTGAATTTCACAGGAATGACTTCTTCCACTTCCCAGCTCTGTATTGATTGTTGTGCTCAATCTGTCAGTTTATTTTTTACTGTAAAGACACTCCGTTCTTGCTGGCAGACACTGTATTTATTTATCATCATCCTGCTGAAGGTTGTGGCCTTATAGACGTCAAATAAAAGCCGTGGCACAGCCGCCTATCTCTTTTGATATTTACAAAATCTGCACGGAGCAAGCAAGCCAGGGAGCACGTCTTGGTGTGCTAGCAAGTTGTTGCCATGGTGCTCATGGTCTGGAAACATTTTAGAGTTTCCATGACATTGCCACGGCGACTTGGATGACTTGGTGAAACCAGCGAAGCATCTTGATCCATTTGCTGCCCCCCACTTTTTTTTTCTTTTTATCTTTTTGCTCCTCTTCTTCTCTTTTCAGCACCCCTCCACCCTTTCTCCCCCCTTTTTCCCTTTTCAATCAATCAGATTGTCTAAGCTCCCACGAAGCCCCTCCCCTCCCCCCATCGCCTTCTGAGAACTAACTAGACTTTGTAAAGAGCTTTTTGTGCAGCGACTAACACCAAGTTTGGCCAGAGTGTTCTGTGCTTGTTGAGTGGGGACAGAGAACTATGATGTGTGTGTGTGTGTGTGCGTTCCTGTGTGTGCCTGCTTGCGTGTGGGGGATTTTAGCAGCCTGTGTAACAGCAAGTAGGGTAGAGAGGAGACAGAATGGAGTAGCCAGATGAGATTTGATCTGAACTCTCTGATTGGGGAAAGCGTTGTGGTCCTGATCTGATTATGTAACACTCATAACTGAGGCCAGCGGCAGCAGCAGCTGCCCAGCGATAAGGGAGAGGTGGTATAAGGGCCGGGATAATACATGCCTGCTAAATCACATATATGATGTCAGTCTGTCATGATGTGCCAAAAAACCCCCAACAACAACAAAAAAGAAAGATAATCATGGTTGTAATACATATGTAACATGCCATTTTCCGAATTTTCAGCGACTGTGTTGGCGTAGTAAAATCTGTTTTTATAGCCCAACGAGACCTGAACACCCACAGCAGTCTGAATCGGCCTCAAAAAGGCAGCTTGAATCTTGTAAGCTTAATTTTGGCAATGGGGATTTACGTCAGAAAAATTCACTGAGAATCTGTTGGATCTGGAAACTGGAAACCAGACAATTGGTGAGCTAATATTGTTGAGGCTGGTGGTGATGATATGCAGGCTGGTAATGACTACGCTGTTATTCCTGGCCAGAGTGGGACTTTAAGAGGGGGTACTTTTAAAAAAGTAGACATGTATAACTCAGAAAGTATGTGGAGGTTGTGACCAGTTAAAAAGTAATTCAGAAACTGTTGAATAGAATCATTAGCAATCTCACTCAGCTGTAATCAGGACAATCTGTAGCATTTTGCTGTTATTTAAGTAAAATGTCAAAATGTAAAATTCCCCCCACACACACAAATTACAAATTTGTTAGTTTTGACTTCTCCTTATCAGCGCTTATGATGCAATATTATCCTGGTGGCGACACCTTTAGGAGAATACTGCAGCGAGTTCTTGCGCTGTAATGCCGGGTATAAATGGCTGCATATGTGTGATGACGGCGTGGCAGTGAGCGATGTGACCATTGCAGTGGGTATATTGGCAGGTTAAGGAAGAGGCCGATCATCATTTGGGGAGAGCTGATTCCAACACTTGTTTCTGCAGTCGTATTCTTTCCGTCACTTCCCAGAGTTTGTGACCATAGGTGAGACTAGTAACGTAGACTGACGGGTAAATCGACAGCTTTGCTGTTACGTGCACATTTCTCTTTAGTGTTGCGGTTGCTGTACAGACCAGTACAGCATCAACAACACTGAAGAAGATGCTGCACCAGTCCGGCGATCTCCATTTGCCATTCCCTCCTTCCCTCACTCATGAACAAGACCCCAAGTGTTCAGTCCACCATTTATGACTGAAAACTGTCCTCAGACTTGGAGGTGCTCATGCCAGCTGCTTCAGACTCAGTTATAAACCGACCCAGTGCAAGATGGCAGTCGTCTTTTGGTGAAGCTAACAGAACCACATCAAAAAGCAAGATGAAATCCTCTGACCACAGAACCCTCCACCTATGATTGTGTCTAAAAATTAAATCCATAAAAATTATGAGCACATTTGGTGACAAAGGGATGCTCTGGCAGTCTGACTGGAAACAGGTCTGATTTATGTGAAACGAGCTGCCACTGTGGTTGAACAGTGAGTTCAATACTCCGTCCTCCTCAAGCCCCTTTTGTGGGTCAATAGAACACTTTAACATTGGGGAAACTCCCCCACACCTCAAGAAGGTAAAGATCTGGTTCAATGTCCTGTTGCCAGGATGAAATCCCCCAACTCCTTATTCTCTGCAGTATTCCTAGACCTTCCCAGGTGCTGGAGAGGAGAATCCCTCCTTTGGTCTAACCATGTTTTCAGATGCGTTCTTGTCTATAAACGCTCAACAATTTGTTGTAGGAGAGAGTGCAGCACGGATAGAGCGTGCAGGAGTACATACCCGTAATACAACCACTTGTTTGGTGTGACTTTACTGGACCATTACCCACCTCAAATTAGCAATGAGCGTTTGACTCTAGCTAAAAGCACTTTGGTTAGTTCCCTAAATTTTCTCTATACACGAAAACTTTGCCTACTATTAACTTGCTTTTGTGTGGGTTTTGTTTCTGTTTTTTTTGGGTTTTTTTTAAACAAAATGGATCTACTCTTGATAAACCAGGTAATCCACTCTGTGTTCAAAGGCTGATGATGTTAATGGCTTTACCAAACAAGGTCATGACAAACAGCGGTGGACTGTAAAACCCAAGCCCTTGCATTACAGGTCCTAAACACATACAAACACTTTTCTGCCTGACAGTTGTTTTTTGTTTGTTTGTTTGTTTTTGCAGGGACATAAACCAATCTATCTAATCAATAATCATTATTCTTGGGAAGTAATTATCTCCTCTGTAACTGTTGACTTATGTCTTGTCCTTGTCCTGTCTGCTCTTTTTGCATACATGGGCCTCTGTCTGAGTTTTGACTTCTGCTCATCTTCTCCTGGGTGTTCTTTTCTCCTCATTGTCATATTTGGTGTTTTGCTGGGTGCTAGATCTTCCAGATATTAAATCATTCAACTCTGTCAGCTCTAGTCGTGCTTTTGGACAAAAGCTGTTCATTGTCAGTGGTAGATCCTTTCCACAAGCCAAACTCACACACCTTAGACCAGGGTTGGGGAATCCAGGCCTCAAGGGCCAGCGTCCTGCACGTTTTAGATCTCACCCTGGGTCAACACACCTGAATAAAATGATCAGTTCATTACCAGGCCTCTGGAGAACTTCAGGACATATTGAGGAGGTTATTTAGCCATTTAAATCAGCTGTGTTGGATCAAGGACACATCTAAAACCTGTAGGACACCGGCCCCCGAATTCCCCACCCCTGCCTTAGACTGTCAGGCATTTGTTTACAGACTTTCATACACTTTTGATTATTTACAGTACAGGGGTTACACTGATTAAGAAAACATTGCTGTTCTCCTGGCTATGTGTACAATTAGGTAACCCGAAGTTCATTGGGAAGATGTGATACTCAAATATCAAAACAGATTAAGGTTCAATTTAATTCACTGTTTTTTTGTTTTGTTTTGTTTTTAGTGAGAAATTTGTTAATTTACAGTGTAGAACCTAATGTATATCAACCCAGCAGTTTCATTTTTATTGGTCACCTTGATACAAAGCCTAACAATACAGTGTGTATATAAAAGATGGAAGGTGACACAAAGTGGTTTGGTAATTATAAGGAAAGTATCAAAGAGGCACATTTTGAGGCCTTAATATAAAAGTTTTGGCTGCGGTCATGTAGAATTTCTTTCTGATTTAGAAGTTACTTTGATGAATCAAAGGGTGGACTACTAATTTATCAACTATTGGTAGCAAGGCTGGTTAACAAGATGTATGCTTGAATTGTACTGCTGCAGCACAGAGACACAAAATAAGTGCTAAGAACGCACTAATAAAGTAACAGAAGTCACAATAAGCACAAATACCTGGAATGGTCTGCACCACTCAGCAAGCCGTAATATCAGTCAGTCTATTAAAATGCTACAGAAGGCAGGAAACACGCACACACACACACACACAGTGAAGAGGCCCAGTTTAATAACTGACAGAAGAGGAGGCTTACCAGACTCTGAGTGGCTCCAGCTGCCTCAGTCAGTGCAGCCATGCTCAGTTATCCAGGTGGATGAGTTATAAAACCTGGAGTTGTTATGAAAGTTGAAACTATCATTTTTTTTTCTGTAAATGTAATCAAATTGACCAAAACTATGTCCTTTTGGAGGGAGCCTCAAGTGGCACTTAGAGGAACTGCAGTTTTTGTCATTTTGGGGGGTTTCATTTTTAATCTCTGGAGGTTGCCCCTTGGTTAATTCCAAATTTGAAGCCTTGATCTTCCCTCAATAATGCCACTGTCTTCTTTTTGTTAGAACCAGGAGTATGAGAGCGGTAAAGTGCTAAGTTAGTTGGTAATACTAGTGTTATAGCTTAGCGAGGCACATCACCAAAACTAAAGTAGACTTCTTGGATGGTCTGTAGCATCCAGCGTGTTCTGATATTTGTTAGATAATACCATTCAAAAAGACTTAAATGCCACAAAACGCTGTTGATGGGTAAGATTCAGGGACTTGAATAAGCAGAGGCGCCGTCTAGCAGATGGGTAGTGCCTCCTCTGTGTCAGTATCTAGCTGTTAGTAAGTAGTCGTGATCCCCATAATGCAAATTTTGAGCTTAATAACATTTAGAAAGGGGAAAACAACCCATCCGCCACCCAGTTTTTATAAGAACTGGCTGTTATGTAGTGACGCAATCAGCAAGATAAATCATCCGACACATAAGATTGTCAGAGTACCTCAGGATGAATTTATCATTGGATTGCTTTGAAGTGCATTAATCACATATTGGCCATGATGAGTCTTGTTCACATTAATACCACTTTCTTTCAGCGCCATGACTACAATGTTTTGTTTTGGGGTTTTTGTATTTTGTTCTCATCTGTTGATATGTGCTTGTATACTGTGTGTCCTGTCATCATCAAAAAAACACAACAAACTCTTTCTTCTCCAGCAGAGCCCATTGTGAGGAACGGCCGTCCTCCATCAGCCCACAGTGTCCACTCATTTCTTCACCAGTACACAGGCTCTTTTAAAAAGCCACCGCTCAGACGGCCTCAGAGCGTCATCGGAGGAGGACTAGGCTCTCTCATGGTCATGCCTCGCAATGGTAGTCGCCTTGGTGAGTCACGCCTAACCTGCCTGCTGTCAAATTTAATATTTGACTTTTATATTTCTGGCTTGAAATGAAGAAATAGCCAACGATTTCTTTTGTGACCATACGTGGAAGGTGTTGAGCTGCTGCTGGGCCTAAATTCCTTGTCATACCCATTTCTGTTGAGGGAACTGTATCACGCATGTGCTCAAAGAAATCATTGCTTTGTGCAAAGATGCACTTCAATTTATCCGCTTTTGTGGCCGCATTTTTGTCCTTTTTGCAAAGAAATATAACTAAAAATAACGACTCTGAAAACCAAGTTTGCTGTCAACTTGGATTTTCAGCCCAGATACAAATTCAAAATATGAATAAAACCCCTGGAGGGAATGAAAATGCTGCAATAGTGTATGAATGAGAGCAGAGTTTTCTCAGGCGTGGGTAAATTACTCCGTGATGTATGGCTTTGTCTCATAAAGCCTGTGGCACTGAAATAAAATCTAAGTCAAACTCATTAAGAATATTTACCTCTTGTATATCGTCTGTCTGATACAGCCAGTAGCTTGATAAGAAAAGAGGGAGTCATAAAAGTGTCCGAGAGAGTGTTTTTCTTTCCTGTTGAAGTCATTATCTGGTGTTGCACCCTGCCCTGTTTTTACAGACCTGCTCCATTTGTCAACCCCCCGTGCTCTCTGTAAACTTTTCTCTTCGCTCATCTCCAGATATCGTCCACGAGAACCTGAAGATGGGGTCAGACGGAGAGAGCGACCAGGCATCCGGGACTTCCTCTGATGAGGTGCAGTCGCCCACGGGTGTTTGTCTGAGGAACAGAGGGAACAGACGCATCTCTGCGGAGGTGAGATTTGGCTCTGTGTTTTCAGAGCTCCGTCGTTGTCCTTGTGTAGCCTCTCTGCTTTGCAAAGTGTGGATATATTGTAGTGTGAGTCACTGCAGGGCCTACACTTAACTCAGTGGGACGATTGACTGTGTTGCCACACATCTCCTCACCTGGTGTGATGGTTCAAATTCCACTTTGTTAATAAGCGTGCGCTGCGATGACTTCACTGATAAATGACAATAGACCTATCTGTAAGACGCGAATGTGAGCTCCGTGCTGTAACTCGGCGTGGGTGTATTTGTGCAGTGTGTCATATACACACACTGCACAAATACACAAATCCTCGGCTCCTGTTGCAATGTGAGCAGCGCACACATAATGTTCAGACTGATTTCATGTAATGTTCCTCTCAAGTTGGTTTTGAAATCTACTTTAAAGAATCTTTTATTCGTCAGCACATCCACCCACCCAAAACCCCCTCTGATTTACTTCCTCTTTCTCAAACACACAGAGCCAGACACGGGCAGTTCGATTGCGTTTCTCCGGTGGTTACATAATCTCAACACATTACAGAAGACATCTCACTGTAATTGCTTTTATCTAAAAGGCATTCCATTTTCCCACAAGTATTTTTTGGATCCAGGGCGTTTATTTCTGCACATATTAACAACAGTAATTCTTTTCTATTTCATTGATTTATATTTTTGTTCCTACATGAACATGATTCCAAAATAGTTTCCTTTATTAAAGCTGTATGTTCAAAGCCAACAAGAAGAATCTGTGGCATGAATCTGATTGTTTCACATACTGTAGATTACAGAGATGGACACAGAGTACCTGTGCAACAACAACAAATAATAAACACAAATGTGTGTTTGTGTTTGCACCCCCTGTTTTGTGTTCTCATGGATCATTATGATGTCACATGGAGGTGCCCTACCCACCTGTTGGTCAAACAATCTATTTGCTATGTGCAGCCAATCAGAAGAAAGTTAGCCTTATCTCTTCCCCACATAGAGACAACATTTGACAACCTCTTCTGTACTTAAGACTTCTGTACTCAATAACCATGAACCATTTGAAAAGGTTCCAAGTTTTTATAGGGTAGCTGGATAGGCTGAGGCCAGCCTCACTACCTTCTGATGCACACCTTTTTGTAATTTTGTTCTAACAGCAGGCCTGAAATATGACGCAAAGAGCTCAGTTCAGAAAAGAGGGTGAAGCGTTAGTCCTGGTAGGCTTTCAATGGGTAAAGAGTCGCCTTGCCTTATTAAACATTCAAAACTGGTCTAGCAGAGGCAAAGAATATAGCTGTGGAGCCAAAGATGGGCGCATTAAGTCTGCTTTAAATAAAAAACAACTTGTTATGTATGTTTTTATTAGTCCAGTTTAACTTATTGTAGATTTACTTTTACTGAGAAACAAATGTTACTTTGACTCAAGCACGCTACTACTACATCAAACTTTGCAAAACTCATTTATTCCAGTGATCCGCAGATATCTGTATTAATTCATATCTGCAAGGAAATGGTGACGGATTGTCATCATCATCATAGAGAAGTTTGTCAAACAGCTGTTTAAAGTTTTATTCTTTACATATAAGCAGAGGTAACATGTCATTTTACTGTTTCAATCAATATCTGACCCGATCCCTCCCAAAACCAATAATTGGTCCCTTTAGCCCAACGTAAGCTCTACCAATAGGACTTCAGGCCGTGCAGCTGACATAAAGTAATGCAACGAGCCGCCCACTTTCCCCCTGAACTGTGGCAGGAGTTACTTCATAACATCGCCATTCTCAACTCAAATTATATTAAAAAAAAGCATGACAGGAAAATAGATTCATATCCATCCATAGTTTTCATTTCCTTTTTCTGCATCACTGTTTTAGACACTTTTTCACCTTCTGTCTTTCTCTTTTTCAGAGACTTATTTTTCTTTGTGTTAATACAAAATATAATATAAAATGCAAAGAAAGACTTTCCAGTTTTACATAAAAGGAGTCAAAGGAGAGAAAAAAAAGAAACTGTAAGGAAAAGGACTTCCTTATAGTCTTGTGTTTTTATAGGTACAGTTGATGCCACTGAACCACATGTTTTCACACTAGCTGCTGGGTGGAAGGAAAAGTTCTGATTGAACAGCACACACTTCCCTCCTTCTGTTTATTGGTTGCTTTGATTGCAACCCCTGTGGGAGTTTACAAGCAGATAGCAGCATCTGCACAGACAAACCAAGCATGCAAACCTGCACGAGTAGAGGGGAAAAATGCTTGGGGTTTAGTTAAGCTGCATTTGAGGCTGCCCACACAGAGAGATGATACATCAACTCTTGCTGCTTTTTTGAGCGTGTCTGCAAGCAGTACACCTCACACTTCCTGTGACTGTTTCACAGCCAGATAAAGTTTTTAGTTTTTTGGACACGCTCACAGTTCTACTTGCAGCTTCTGTCAGCCCAGCAAATCCAGTGTACTGTTTGAATGAACAGAGTGATTGACTGCAGGCTTGTTGTTGATGAAGTGATCCAACAGTGAAATCAGTGTGCGGCCTTGTTCTTTGTCCCCTCTGTGCCACTGTGACACTTGGAGAAGGGACGGCAGAGCAGAAAAAATAGGAGGAGGAGCGAGGACGTCCCTTTGGGCTGGTCAGGTAGCAGATTGTTCTCCTCGGACTGCAGTGGAAGCAGTGCCATTTTGGGATTACATCACGAGGATTACTGTAATACGGTCCAGATGGGCCCCTGTTGTAACAGATTAGGACGAGTTGATTGGACAAACTGGAGGGGGGTGGAGGGGTTGCAAAGGTCAGGTGATGGACGGCATCACTTACTCTGAGGACAAGTCACCAATCCTGGCCCTGCACACTGAAACCACAGAGCAGCAGAGCGAAATCTAATGTATATTCTTAAACAAATAAAGACAAGCAGAGTTCCTGTTATGTTGATATGTGCAGAGTGCTTTTGTTTTCTCTTTTTGAGAATCCAGAGCTGTGGTGTCTTTACTTAAAAATGTTTTTGTGAACAGTTAAAGCTAAAACAATAAGCAAACCTCTTTATTGCCTTGAAATGAATGTTTTTATGAGTTTGTATTTAGTTTGTACGCACACAAAACAATAGAGATGCCGAATCTGCACCAGGATGTCAACTTGCTCCAAGTTTTAATGAAGACTACACTTCCTGGAAGCTGATCACATGGCTAAATGTGTTTGCTGTTAACAACCACAGAGCAGAAAGCTGACTCACAGTCACCGTTTAACGCAAAGGCTGAAAGTCACCGATCCTTCTAGAAGTCGGTCAATTTCAGTTTACGGGTTTATGAGCTTGTCTCTGAACTTGTGTTGAAATTTGAAAAAGGTTGAGGTTGCGTTTTGCTTCTGTGCGTGTTGGCTAAGATGGAGGGAGGAAGCAGTGGGGTGTCCGGTGTTACCTCAGAGGGAGTGGAAGTAGATTTACAGAGAGAAACGTGGGATTAATAGTAATCTAACAAATAGAGGAAATGCATGATGGGAAGAATCCAGGTGTTAGATTTTAACTGTTTGATTGTATTATGTGTGTTTGAGGGATTTTTATATAAAGAATCATTAGAATCATGCTTTGTGTGCTTGTTTTACTTCTTTAAAAAGACTTACCCTGAACTCTTAAGGGCTCCACATACGGCCTTTACCATGAACACAAGTCTAAAACTGTCACTGTGTGGCTGCACACGCACGTACCACACTGGCTTCTCTGTTAACCGGTGAGGCCTAAAGTACACCCACAGATTCTGCTTGTTTACTTTGGGTTTCTGCCATTTTGTATCCAATCAGAGGTATTTATTCAGAGATTATGTTGTTTGCTAAGGGTTTGTTTGTTTATTCATTCAGGTTGATATACCGACTTTTTTTTTTTTTTTTTAAATTGAGTTTTCTTGTTTTTGTGTAGGACCTGAACAAACGTTTGTCCCTGCCAGCTGACATCCGGATACCTGACGGTTACCTGGAGAAGTTTCAAATGAGCAGCCCACCCTTCGACCAGCCGCTGAGCCGACGCTCCCGCAGAGCATCACTGGTGAGAAGAACAAGAGGGATTAGAGGGGAAGAAGTAAGAGAGAAGGTGCTGAAAAGACACGGGAGACAATTGCAAGTTGTCAGAGAGGAGACAAGTGCAGAGTGATACTGTAAACAGGAAGTCGGCCTATTGCACATGTCCTTCACCTTGAAGCTGGACTTGCAGGGGTCACATCATTGGCTAATATACTCTCCTTATTTTTGGAATTTGGTTGAGAAAAATTACGACAAAATAGTTAAAAGTAAAATGTGCATTTAGTTCATTTATTTAGTCATCAAAGTCATTGCAAGCCCAGGAATCTGGGCCAAGATGGAAACACAGAGAAATTCCCTGTGTGGTTCACTGGAAAGCAGGTTTATTCTTGCTGTAGTCGTCCTTGTGTGTGGTGCAAGCCAGAAGTGATGGCACAACTACTGGCTTGTTGTGCATCTCCCAAGTTTTGTAACCTGTCGGGCACATCGTGGGCGGTGAGGTTGGGCTGGAGGCACAAATCCGTGAGCGGGTCAGTCCCTGTGAGCTTTTCGAAGCCACATCAATGCAGTATACACTCACCAACCACTTTATTGGGTACATCTACTACAGGGTTTGGCCCTCTTTTGCCTTCAGAACTACCTTAATTGTTTGTGGCACTGATTAAACAAGGTGCTGGAAACATTCCTCAGAGGCATTGGTCCATATTGACATGATAGCATCACATCATGATAGCATGTCTGCAGATTTGTCAGCTACATCCATGATACAAATCTCCCTTTTCCATTACGTTAAGGTGATCGAATTAGATATCCAGTGACTGTGACACAAACTGAACTTTTGACACAAGGTAGAATTGATCCACGCTTTAATGTTTTTGCACCAAATTGTGACACCACCATCCAAACGTCAGAGCAACAGTTGAGACTCATTAGACCAGGCGAGGTTTTTACAACTTTTCTTGGCCATTTAATGAAAATTGTAGTCTCAGTTTTCTGTTCTTAGCTGACAGGAGTGGACCTGGTGCGGTCTTCTGCTGCTGCAGCCGGTCTGCTTCAAGGTTCCACTTGTTGTGCGCTTCTTCGTACCTCGGTTGTAATAACCTGAGTAACTGTCGCGTTCCTACCAGCTCGAAGCAGTCTGGCCATTCTCCTCTGACCTCTGGCATCAATATGGCCTTTCCTCCCAGAAAACTGCTGCTTACTGAATATTTTCTTTCTTTCAGACTGTTCTCTGTAAGCTCAGAGATGGTTGTGCAGGAAAACCTCAGCTGGCATTTTTCAGCTTTCAGTTTCTGAAATGCCCAGACCCGCCCATCGGGCACCAACAACCACATTCAGAGTCATTTAAATCACCTTTATTTCCCCTTTTGATGCTTAGTTTGATCTTCAACAAGTCATCCTGTACATGTCTACATGCACTGAATTGCTGATATGTGATTGGCTTAATAGATAACATTCAGTTGACCATGTGTACCTAACAAAAGCAGCTGATGACTGCATATCTGTTGTATAGCGAGTGCATCAACCATAACCGCAGCTTCAGTGGCCATCCTGCCACAGTGATCACACTAGCTCATGACCCCTTGAGGATGGGTCTTGAATAAGTGATCTCTTCATGTCACCCGAATAACCACGACACCATAAACTCAATAAATAATTAATTTCCCCAAAAGTATTCATTAATTAATGTTGTTGGTGTTAGCAGTGTGTCAGTTTTGTAAGTACAACATTCTGTGTCACAGATCATTAAAGATCTGCTTATTGATTTTTACATTATTGGGAGTTTTTAGTAGTAAATTCTAAGAGGCAGAGCCATATTTGCTTCAGGGTTCATCATATAGCATTTTGCAGATAAAACTGTAATAACATTAAAAACTAAATTCTTTCTTTTGGTAAAAGCGATAGTGAAGAGTGCTAATTTGAGAATCAGGGGTGGACCAGAATGAGAGAAATGGAAGCAGAGCAAGAGTCAGGAAGTGGCTGCACATGGATAAAGATAGCTCTGAGGGTAATGTTTTATTTAAATGCAGCAAGAAACAGAAGTGAGAGCGTCAGAGTTCACACCTTATCCTCAGCCGATCAGAGCTCATCCTCTCAGCACTCATTTTTGTCACGAGCCTGAACGATTGTCCTGTGCATCTGTCAAAAGCAGAACAGAGGAGTAAGTAACACTCGGCCTCGCCCAGGCCCAACTTTATTTGCATACACACCCCTTTGCAGAGTTTTTTCAAAAGCACTGACTGGATTTGCTCAGATGATTGGCTGTCAGACCTCTCAGCTTTTCTGGCGCTGGTCTTTATCCAGTGCACAGGTCTGTTTAAGCCTTCTGAAGATGCTGGCTTGCAGCAGTGACAGTTATAGCTCAGTTATTAAGTAGTTTGTGTGTGTTCTGGTTATAACTGAATAGTTGTGAAGCGTTTAGTGATTTATTATGCGTGGAAGTAATGATTGTTTCAGTTATTATTTATCGTGGAGAATATTGGGTCAATTGATCAAGCAATCCTTGGTATATTAAATGATGAGAGTAGTAAAATGTGATGTGAAACGACACAACCGTATTATTCTTAGCACACATGAGAAACTGAGAAAAATCCAAATATTAGAGAAACTGAAACTAGCTATTTTTTTTATTATATATTTAGCTCAAAAATATAAATGAAAACATGTTGTTTGTTCGACTCGCCCATAGACATGTTGTAAAAAGCCATCGGGTCTTTGTCACAAGCAATTAGTCAGGATGCTGGTTTGGTTGTGTGACCCCCACCCCCCACGCCCTGCTCTGTGATGCTGCAAGGCCATCATGAGGATTTGTCCTGGTGTGTGTAAGCCTGTCACTGCTAATAAAGACACTACCCTCATTAATGCTTTTTGTCCTTTTCTTCCCTCCAGTCAGAAATTGGATTTGGGAAGCTGGAGACCTACATCAAACTGGACAAACTGGGGGAGGTATGTGGCACAGTTTACCTTGAAAGCCTTTCTTTATCACCCCAGGTGCAAACGTTCTCATAGTGAGTGATTAAAGTGCACACAGGCACAGTTGTGGAGTTTACTTTTAACCTGAAACACTGAACCCCCACTTCTTTTCCTGCTGTATAGGGCACGTATGCTACTGTGTACAAGGGGCGGAGTAAGCTGACAGACAACCTCGTGGCGCTGAAAGAGATCAGACTGGAGCACGAAGAAGGAGCACCGTGCACGGCTATCCGAGAAGGTACAAAAGATTTTAGCCACAGAACGCTATTTGGTCACCAAGCAGTCAAATATAAGTGCTTGAACTTTTTTTACTTATATAAGCTGATTTGTTTTACGTTTTATGAACAGTGACGTTTGAACATCTGCAGCAAGATGGAGTGCAAAAAACAACTTAGTTAACTGAAATAGAAAAGCAGATTTTAGATTAAATGCTCCTAGAAAACAACCTCAAATACAAACATACAGGTCGTGCCTGTAGGTGGTCAGGTTTGTAAATATATCCCAGCACCAGCAGACACTGGTAGATTTGGAATTTTGTGGAATTTTTACACAAGCCGAGTCTGCACATAACAGACAACTTAGCGAGGACCGATTTTAAATCGTATCTTTATCCACTTAGTTACACTTAGATATTAGCTAAAGATTACACAGTTTAACATGCTTGAAATAATATTTTTGCACCAACAAGCTATTAGCCTAAAACTATGTGGTGTGCAGTGTGATTAAAACAAATTTGAGGAAACTGCACAATTGATTGACAAACGAAGTGATAGACCTAAAAAACAATGTGTCTACAACAGATGAACTCAATTTTGAAGTCATATCCTTAAGAAATAGGAAAACAGTCCAGCAAAGACCTGTCACATGACTTGAGAGATGCATCTGGCCCTGCTTGTTGTTTGCTGAAGCCTCATCAGACGTGGTCTCAGTGGAGGGAGAGCTATCAAGAAGCTATTTGTCAAGAAGAAGAATAGTGAGAAAATGCTGTGGCATGCCACATTACACAAGAAGTGAACTGAAAATCACTGACTTACACGTCTTACGAAGTGATGAAACCAAATTTGACATTTTTGGTTCAAGTCGTTGTCAGTATGTACAGAGAAGGTCAGGAGTGTCTGCATCCATCTGTAAAACACACTGGAGACGCTGCCATGAATCAGGGCTGCGTTTCAGACAGCGATGTTGGAGATCTTGTCAAAATTGGTGAAATTACGAATGCAAATAAAGTCCGATTTTGATCGTGCAGTGCCTGACTGGCAGTGTTTGTTTCTGCCAGTGCAGTGAAAGCATACCTGGACAGAAAATCACACAACACGACACTTAGTCACAGACTGACCTCGGCTTTATTCAAGCATTGACAAAGAATTGAATACAAGGCAGCCAACATCCAAAGAAGAGCTTTGGATGTCTTTCAGAAAGAACGTTTCCTGAAGATTACTTACAATTCTACAAACTTTCTTTATGCCTTATACGCCTCATTTCCATTTATGCTTTTAATAAATCGTTGCACCTATTTCCCAGTTTCCTACCAAATGTAAAGAAATGTGCCGTGGCTTAAGAGTTTTGCAAAGCACTGTATTTCAGTGTCATCTTCTGGCAGCTTGAGTAAATTCAGTTTGCGCTCACTGACGGTGCTTTGTGTTTTTTTAGATGGATAAATGTATTTATTCAAGTTTCTTCATCACCAGGTTTAGCACGTTTCACAAAAAAACGTTGAGTTTGTCATCTTTGAGAGTCTATATGGATCCTTCACTGGGGTTGAACTGGAGGCATTTTCTTCTTTTATTTTGCAGTTTTATGCGACCTTATATGGAGAGCGGTGTTGGCAGCACACTCTTGTTTTGAGACTTTGTTGATTAATTTGAGCCAGATAAGCTTTCTTTGTAAGTCTCAGACATTTTTGTAAGATTGAAGGATTTATAAATAAACCTCTCTTGGCTTAATCAGCGTGAACACAGAGGCATCAGAGCAAGAAGTAAAGCAAATGTTGGTTAATGTTACTTTGAGAGAATAAAAAAATAAGCTGAGTGTAATCACACCCTCGCTGTAACAGCTGTCTTCTTCTTCTTCTTCTTCTTCTTCTTTTTTTCTGCGTGTGTGTTCTTAGTGTCTCTACTGAAGGACCTGAAGCACGGCAACATCGTGACGCTGCACGACATCGTCCACACAGACAAGTCGCTCACACTGGTGTTTGAATACCTGGTGAGACCAGCAAAACCTCTGCAGCCTCCCTCCTGCATGACTCACGATGTTCTCTGCAGGGTTGCTTAGATTAAAATATTTGACGTTATTATTATTCATGACTCTGTGCGGAGTATGAAGGCTTACCAACTGTTGCAGTTTGTGTGCCTGTAGCGTCCCCGCTCTAACGCCCTTCCTCTCTTCTAGGACAAAGACCTTAAGCAGTACATGGATGACTGTGGGAACATCCTGAGCATGCAGAATGTCAAGGTGAGACTCCGCAGGCTGCCTGCTGGCCTGAGCACCTTCATCACCTGTCAAGAGTTTGTAGCTGCTGGTGTGGGTGCAAGAAGCATTGTCAGTGTGCCCCCTGGTGGAGAAGTGTAGACCCAAGGGGATAAGTAAAATGGGCTGCTGCAACCTTCTTTAAACATCCCTGTTTTTAGAGTATTTAATTAAAGAATTTCATTTATGATTGTGCATCTGCAATATATTACTTTGCTGAACACCACTGTTTTTTT
>NW_005187428.1:2084045-2090735 GCF_000239375.1 Pundamilia nyererei | reverse complement strand
CAACTAAGCATACATATATATTTGGGTCCATATAATTTTACTTGATGTATTATGAAGTCTCGCACTTTTAAGTAAAGCGAGCTTAGGCTAAAGGTCACCTGTTCCATCGCATAGATAATACTGATGGTGCGGATCCATCGTTTGAGGCCTGGTGATTCTGGTTTTTGTGAATTTTTTTCTAATTGTTTTCTTCCTGGCTAACAGTAATTTCAGTTACCAGTCGCTTTTTTTTTGTTAACCACATCCTCATTAAGTAGACAGAAATACAAGACCTCAGTACTGTTGGTGATCTCGTATCAGCGCGTCGTATTTTGGCACATGACCAAAATGTGTGTGAGTGATTGGCCTCCAACTTCCCACACGCAGCAAGGCTCGATCACCACTATTTTATAATAACTTTATCAACACGATCATACGTACTGATCGAGAAAATCTCTTCCTTTAGATTTTCCTCTTCCAGATCCTGCGAGGCTTGGCCTACTGTCACAGGCGGAAAGTTCTCCACAGAGACCTGAAGCCCCAAAATCTGCTCATCAATGACAGAGGAGAACTAAAACTGGCTGACTTTGGTAAAAAATCAATACATTACATTAAAATGTTTCTACAGAGCAATTTTTTTTTTAAACCGATGAATATTTGGAGTATTCTAAATAGCTTCCTTTGTATGAATTTCATGACATTTTTCCAATATGTCCATATTTCTGCTCCACAGGCCTGGCGAGGGCGAAGTCTGTGCCCACTAAAACGTACTCTAACGAGGTGGTAACTCTTTGGTATCGGCCCCCCGACGTGCTGCTCGGCTCCTCCGAGTACTCCACACAGATCGACATGTGGTGAGTGGGCCTCGCTCGACGGGGGGGGATTGCAACTATTAGGAAACGCTAACGATGCTCGTGGTTACTCTCTTATTTCCGTATGGCTGCACAGCGACGGCGCAGGCCGATGCGATCCTCTCAGATTGGTTTTCTGTCGTGAAATTGCCACTTCAGTGATTTGTGGAACGGGCACAGGTGTCTGGAGCTCATTTCGTTTAGTTTGCGCCCTTATTAGCGCGCGGGTGTAAAGAGACTTTGCTGCTGATGGACAAAACCTCGCTGTTAAGACAATGCAGCTGTAAATGGTTTCTCCGATCTCCAATTGAGAGAAACATCAGGGTTGGTTTAGAGATGGAACACCTGTTGAGTCAGGCTGCTGTTTAAGCTTCAGTCAGACGCATCTTTGTGACCTTTCCCACCTGTTTGTGTCATTCTGTCAGGGGTGTGGGCTGTATATTCTATGAGATGGCTGCAGGCAGGCCGCTGTTCCCGGGCTCCACAGTGGAGGATGAGCTGCACCTCATCTTCAGGCTGCTAGGTGAGTGCTGCCCTCTGCTGACAGAGGAGCGTTCAGACTTTTAACCAGAGCCTTTAATCGCATTAACCCTGGCATGTAGCCCCGTCCCCCCTCCGCGGCTCCATGAAAAAGCCATCCAGCTGACGCGGGCTCTAACAAGGTCTATTAAATGTCCCTCCACAGGCACTCCTACAGAAGACAGCTGGCCTGGAATATCCTCCATTGATGAGTTCAAGTCCTACAAGTTCCACAAGTACAAAGCACAGTCCCTCATTAATCATGCCCCCAGGTAAGCCTGATACTTTTTTCTCTCATTTTATCTTAATAACTTTACTTCTACACCAGATGCAACATGTCCCAGCTTAGGCTGTGTTGCTGCTGGTTGTTTCAGGTATTTATGGAGCAGTTATATAAACCTTACCGTTACCCCTCCATTCACCTTTCTTGCCTGGTTGTCTGATGACTGGAGGTGGAAAAGTGTTTCTTGTGACACAAATATAAGAGGAGAGCTTGTAAGCAGAGCTGTTTTAGCTTTTAGTTAGACATGAGTGTTGGAGGTTTGTGTAGTTAGGAGCGTGTGCTCTTTATCATTTCCTGTAAGGAAATCCTGTGGAATAGTTGACTCTGTTTGACTTCCTTAACACTCGCCTCTATCCATGAGTCAGCCCACCTTTACTGACCCCCCCCATCCCTCCTCTTCTTTTTTCCACCTCCAAACTCTTGTCCCACCCCTCCCCCACACCTACAGGTTGGACAATGATGGAATCGACCTGCTGATGTCATTCCTAAAGGTAAGTCTCGCCATATCTGCCAGGAATTAAAGAGACGCTAAAAACATGTGACACATTTCGCAGCTATGTCAGGACTGTGTATTTGGAAAGAAGCGCACGAAGGCGTGCCAACACATTTGCATGCGACCGCAGGCTGCTGAGCCAGTTCTTTTGTTGTTCTTTAATGGCTGAAACTTTTGTTGCCCTAAATTTCAGTATGAATCGAAGAAGAGGATCTCTGCTGATGAAGCAATGAGGCAGCCATACTTCAGGAGCCTGGGGCCACGTGTGCACACGCTGCCAGAGAGTGAGTAATGAAACGGTGATGCAGTAATGCAGACTTGGCACCATCCGCTCAGTACAACTTGAAGGGTATTGCAGTGTACAGAGAGGATCACTTACAGCCTTGTAACAGAAACACTGTTCACCCGGCACGTCTTCTTCTTCTGTTGCACTGACTGACTGTGTCTTTGGCAGCCGTATCCATATTCACACTGAAGGAGGTGCAGCTGCAGAGAGATCCCGGCTATCGGAACTCATCATACCCCGAATCAGGTGAGGAATAAAGAATCGAGAAGAGGGGAAGTGGGAAGCACAGAAACCGAGTGAGCGAAAAGAGACAAGTGCAAGCGTAGGTTTTTGTAGTACGGCCCACTCAATTGGCCAAATAGACACAGCTCATGGAGGAAGCTGAGATACTTTAACATAATTGCCACAATCTGCATAAACTCATTATGAGGATTAACTATATTAAACCGCCATAGTGCCACATGTATAATTAAACATGTGCTTGTAAATTTTGTTACATTCTACTTCCTGAAATTTCATGCTGTCCTTCAAAGACTGATGCTCACATGTAAATTAAAAAAACAAAACAAACCACTGTATTTGTAAAATTTGTACACTGTAAACAACTAGTGCAAAGATCTATGAAGGATCATGAAATGTGAACACATACAGGCTAACAAAGGCTCAAGTTGTAGCCCACATTACACTTCCTGTTTATGACCGCAGAGCACCTGGAACCTGGCGATTTATACAACCAAAGCAGAGATGTCACGATAACGGTGATATTTAAAAATGAAATGTGTATACCATTGTTTATTCCTTCGTGGGCAAACCCACCGAACAGGTTAAATAGCAGTCACTGTGATAAGTAAGTTACTTTTTAACCTTGTTATTTGGATTGATTTACTCCAATTTGCTTATCAAATAGCCCGGAATAGTTGGAAAGTGCAGATTTCTGTCATTTAAAATAGCTGAATCGATATTTAAAGACTTTATTTTTCTGTTTCCCATCAGGCAATGGAAAAAGCAGAAGACAAAGCATGCTGTTTTAAAATCTCTGGACTGGATACAGTTATTTGGGAACGATATACTGGCTGTACAGTCTTGCCGCTGGATCAGAACGCGGAGATGAGAGTTGGCGTGGAATGTCGTAGTCACCTTCAGTCCCCCTCCAGAATTTTTTTTTTTTCTTTTTGGCGAGGTGGGGGGGCTTTCCACGGTCTGACCCCGTCCCAAGTTTAGTCTGAAACTGGCTCCAGAGAGACATTTGTACACTGTACATCTATATTTATTGACAAGTGAATTTGCTGCTAAATCCAACTACTGTCTAGAATTCTAACAGGCTCAGTCACTTTAATGAGAACATGCAATGTGTATAGATTTTTTTGAAGTGGGTGATATATATTTTTTTTTATTGGTCGTCGTTTCCATTTTCATACATTAAAACTCCACCTCGAAGCTCCTGGACGACGTGTGGGTGTGTGAGGCACACAGACGGAGGGAGGTTTCTGTAGCAGCTCAAAGGGGTTTCATATTCTTGTCTCTGTTGCCATGGTGCTGTACTCAGCTGCACAAATCACATGTGACCATTTACTCTGAAGGTTTTTCCGAGGCCAGCTTTGATATAATAACTAATCATTTTATCCCAGCCGGAGATTAATGTGAGATTTCTTTTTTGTTGTTGTTGTTGTTGACATTATTATGTTTTTGCACACAAAACTTGGTAGATCTGTGCATTTAAAACAAACAACTTGCTGGCATATCATTCCAGGGATGCTCCGGTCTCTGACGTGACCAATGAACAAATGCAGTAGAGAGAGGAGGGAAAGAGCAACACAGATTGTCAACTAGGGCATTACAGGAATAGTTACACCTACGAAATACACTGATCACCCTCCTGTCCTCGTTCTTTCTCCACTCTTACAAAGAGGAGCTGCAAAAATGAGCTCCCACTGTTGGAATCTGCAGTGCCCTGTTTGTGCATTGTCCATGGTTTACCTGTCTGCCATTCCCATCTCCCTCATCTGTAAAAGTAGATCTTTTTTTTTTTTCCTCTGTCATTGTGGTGCATGCCTGCTCTTTTCTATGAGGAAGCACACAACAGCCACCGAACCCCTAATTCAGGAAGCGTTAGCTATAGTCCTGCCCTTATTTAACAGTGTTACAAGACATGTTTTGTATGATATTCTTTATTTGTGAATAATTTTTGTTGGTGTGGGATTTCATTGCAGATGCCCTCCCATATTTCAGTTTTTTTTTCCAGAGTAAAGAAAAAATAAATCTAAAGGTTTAAAACCAAAAGTGTTTGTTTTTGTTTGTTTCAGCTGCTCTACAAAGTTTCAACTCTGTTTAAGCATTCAATGCTTTGTTTATTGAAAATGACATTCTTCACAATACAAAAAAAATATACAGAATACATATTGTATTACCAAGTCCAGTATAAAAAAAACCAAAAAAACAAGAACGTAAGTGTTACAAGGTTTTCATTCATTTGAAATCTCGACTTCATTAAAAGATTTTGAAATAAAGTGAAAACAAAAACAGGACAACAAGGCACAGCCGGTACTATCTGAGAAGCATAGTGCATACGTTACATACAATACCACGTTAAGTGAAACGATCAGTTTCACATTGTTAACAAGTAGACTTGTTTCTTTTTTTCTTTTCTTTTTTCTAAAGATTAAAAGAACCAGGCTCTGCGCAGGCCGAGCGGCTGGTTAGCCTTTCGCAGCTGCGCTTCTGTCCGTCGCGGACAGGCTAGTGTAGAAACGTGCTGTTCTTTATCATAAAGAGGCCAGATGTCTCTGAGACATCGTGGCGTATGGCTTTTACCAAGTGCTTTCAACCACTCAGAATCTGAAGCAAGTCAAGTGCAAAAATAAAAGAGAAAAAAAAGGTGAGGTCACATAACTGTCTCTGCTTTTCTGAGACAAAATCTGACATCATGAATAAGAGATCGCTGCTGCTGCTGCTGATTATTATGATGATGAGAAACTTTCAACAAGAGAACGATGAATTTGCGGCATTTTCCACAGATCCTGGATCAGGATTTGTGAGTGGTGGGAGACAGGAGCAGGGAGGAGGGTGTTCCTTCCAGGTTTGGCAGGGGGACAGGCATGTGTCCGTTGATTAGGCTGGGGAACTGCAGAGGAAGAGAAAGGGACAGAGTTAGTGGGGAGGGGATGGAGTCTCTATGAAAACCGCTTTCCGGCAAGGAACTGTTGCATTGTCACTGCTCTGGTTTCCTGTTTTGTTTTTTGTTTTTTTAATTCATTGTGCCGCTTCCTTCTTGTCTCTCTCCCCTCCAACTCTACAACAGAAGTCGTCTTATTTACGCACAATGAATCCGGTATAATGTGTGTGTGTGTGTTTCATAAATGAGGAGCAGCTCTCAAACCAGTCCACCCTGTTCAGACTGGCTCCCCTGGGCTCAAACAGGAAGTATTCACAGGATTTCCTCTCCCTCTCACAAGCTCTGAAACAGGACACCTCTGCAGGACCTGCTTACTGAGTCTCAACTAGTTTCACAACCCTTTGTGACTGCTGCTTTGCAAATAACACTCACACACACACAAAAAAAGTTTTCTTGCTTCCTGTTAGGTAAATACTTGCATAACATTTGGGCAGCATTAGAAATCATTTAATAAAAAGTTTGGTTCACCTAGCTCACATAATCGCCCTCTCTAAAAGCTTTTCCTGCCCTGGTCTTCTGCTCTCTTTTCTTTTATCAACCGCTGGAAACAATGAGGCTTTTGCAGAAGCACTAATTTGGCCCCAGCAGCCTCGCCAACTTCCTCCTCTGCTTAAAGCGCTACCAGTAAATAATCCTTTGAGTACACCCTCTATTCTCATCTCCTGCTATTTTTGTCCCTCTGTCTTCCGCTACACCTGTATGTGTTTCTTACCTGAAAGAGGGAGCTGTGGCCCTGCAGCCGGGCGGGGCTGAGCGGAGCGACTGGGCTCAGGCTGCTCCAGAAGTGGATGCCTGACAACAGTGGACTGTGAGCCAGCAGCAAACCCGAGGGAGTCTGACGGGTGGGGGGAAAAACACACAGGGAGGGAGGCTTTATATAAATGAGAGAAACTAGTGGGGACAAAATTAAAAACAAAAAACAAAACTCACAGCGGATTGAGAATGTTGCTCTGAGGGTTTTGCTAATGCACAACATGCTGAAAAAGGGTGAACGGACATGTATCAGCGTTTGGAAAAACAAACTGACGAAGCAGGAAGGAAGTCTGTGGTTTCTACTCCCGAATACAGGGGTGATGTGAGGAGGAGGGGAGGGGGGCTGTTGTTGAT
>NW_005187428.1:2075971-2084025 GCF_000239375.1 Pundamilia nyererei | reverse complement strand
CAGTGGTCGTCAAGCACTTGGAACTAGAGAGAAAACATATGAAATCAATTTCTCCCTCCCTCCCTCCTTCCGTCTCCCCTAGTCTTCTCCCCCCCTCCTCCCCTACTTTCCCCTGTGTCACCTCAGAGAAGTGAGCCAGTGTTGCGAGGGGACCCAGCCCTGCTGCTCGAGTATTAACGGAATTATTGGAGCATATGGCATCGCTTAGGGCCTCTTCCCCTCCTCTCGCAGGTTGGACTCACCGAAGATTTGCGTAAATCGCTCGCTCTCCTCTGATCTCATCGTACGCAGCCCTTGTCAGCGGGCGGTGTGAGCGTAGCTCCGAAGTCTTCCTCGACGCGTGGACGAACCCCTCTCTGATGTGGCGCTCGTTTTTTCTCTCTCTTTGTAACAATTCCAGTACAAACACGCGATTAACTAAATTAGATGATGAAACTCAAGTTGGTGCTTGTGCCGGAGCCGTGGGCCGTTTTGATCTTTTGGTATAATCCCAAAATGCTGTAGCTCGATGAATTTGGCTCTAAACTTGTGGCAGAAAATAAAATTTGAAAAAAACAAACAAAAAAAAACAATGGCTCCACAGGCAGACGAAAGCAAAACATTACTGCCACACAGAAATGCGGCACTTGGTCTAAACATCACACAAATATTTTAATGATGTTTTAAACTGCGCAAAAACCTTTTTTGAAGGCACGACTAAATATAGAAAGCGCTATAAGGGGCTTTGGGGACGCTGATGTCATACTCTGGTGTTCAATCATCAGGCACAGCACCGCTCAGGGGGGACGGCACTGATGGCATCACGGGCAGAAATATCGTCTTTCTGAGATTGATTATTATCAGACTCTGTATCGTTCAGCTGTGGTCTGGCAGGGAGTGAGATTACTGGGTTTGTGTTAAATCACAAAGAGGGGAAAAAAGGGAGCGACTGAGTGCTCGTGAGAAGGGAAAGTTGTAGCAAGATGAAGAGTGTAATCCTAGGTGTGAGTGAAGTGTTAGATCTTAAATTAGGGATCAAATCGTATTTAATCCAATGTGATGGCAAAATGCTGGAAAGCACCTTGACACTCAATGAATGAGTCACTAGTCCTCAAAGTGCTCACATAATCACAGTTGAGACTCAACATATGACTCATGTCTAGAAATGAGGGAGGAACTAGTGTCATTGTAGCATCTGTAGAGTTCTGCTGCTCAGCTCACCTGTGCAGTGAAGAAGGCCGGAGTGAGTGACCCAGACGGCAGCGCCGGGCTGTTGAGTGCGATGGAGCCGATGTCGCTCCCTGCCAGCAGCAGGGGCGGCGCTGAAATCTCCAGAGCTTTAGGCTTTTTGCTTTTTGGGGGGAGTCCATCTCCGTGGTTAGCGCTACTGTTAAGAGAACTGCTTCTGCCACCGCCGCTGCTGCTCCTCTTTTCAGGAGGCTGCAGGGCTCGCCCTCTGTGCCCGGAGGACAGATTGAGGGGTTGAGCGCTTTGGTCAGAGTCCTCCTGCTCCTCCTCCTCAGCAGCGGGGCTCCGGCCGCGCTGAGTGTGAGGAGAGGACGGGGAGGGGGAATGAGAGGCGAGTTTAGATGGCCCCGGTGAGACATAGGACTCGGGCTTGGCTGAGGGAGGAGAGCTCCTCTCGTTGGCGTTGGTGCCGAAGCGGATGACGGAGCGCTGCTCCTCCTGACGCTCCTGCAGGGCACGGAGGAGTTCGGGCTGCTTCTGCAGGGAGCTGATGCTGAATGACGAGTAGAGACCCGAGTGGAGGTAGTCATTCCGACACTGCTGTGCCCCCAAGGCTGCCAGGGTCCTCCTCTGGGCCTCCTCCTCAGCTTCCTCCTCCTCCTCCACTTCCAGCTCCTGGGCCTCTTGTTCTTGAAGGGAAAGCCTTCCCGAAGCCAGGCCCATCTCCACCGCCTGCGGGTCCATCTTAAGGATCTCAGGGAAGGACACAAACTTATAAACAAACTTCTGGCCAATCACCTTCTTGATGATGTTCTGCAAAACATGCAAACACAATTCACCGCGATAAGATCATTATGAAAAACAAACCAGGTACACACATAGAATATCAGAGGAGTGTTTGGGGCCACACTAAAGTAGTGCTTTGTTACATCACAGTCAGATCTGTGTGTGCGCTTTACAAGAAAGAGGAAGCAGAAGTGTCTATCAGGGGATTTTGTGAGTCTAAAGGGAAGAACAGAGAATGTGTCGTGGCGTCACACTCCTCTCCCGGCTAACCTATCACAGCAGCTGCGGTCACACGATTAGCTGTGCTATTATGGAGAGGCAACTAGAATCACTTTAATTAACCTTGTCGTAGTAGTAGCGCAGGGCTCTGCTCAGCTTGTCGTAGTTCATGTTGGTCTTGTTCTTGCGCAGCCCCCACAGCTTGGCCACTTCCTCCGACTTGAGGAGCTTGAACTCGCCGTCTGTGGACGTCCAGCATATCAAGTGCTTGTGACTCTGATCGAGCAGCAGCTGCAGCAAGAACTGCCACAGAGTGATGGCACTGTCCATTCCTGCAGCGAGACGCACAAATGATTAGGTCAGCGTGTGGAGAGTAGCACCAAACATGCTAACAGATGCGAGAAAAAGCACCCAAATTACTGGCGTGTGTAACACCTGCCTGGTGCCACAGTGACAGAATAAGCACACAAATTAAACCTTTGGAGGGGAACAAGGCAAGTCCCTCTTTACACTTTACTTTAGGTCCATTTATAACTTGTTTATAACAAAACAACCCAACATTTCATCTAAATATAATCCCTTTATCCCCCCCGCCCCTTCTCAGTTCTGCCTTGCCACTGTGTTTTATTGCACACAGACTAAATTAAGTTACTGGCTAAAGAGGGGCCGATCTGTTTGAGCTCCAACATGTGGTGCAAGAAAGAGCAGACCGCCAATGAATAGAACAGTGTGTGTCAAGAGTGTAGTGTAATGTAACAGCAGCAGGAGCCACAGGAGAGAAAAAAATAAGGGAGGGGGGGGCTAACAACAGCTCAAGCCAGAAATATGCTGCGGTTCAACCTGGCCCTCTCTCCAGAGGAAGTACGACGGGCCCGGGGTGGGTTATTCCTTTAATAGAGGAATGTGCAGCCTCGGAGCTCCTGTCTGCCTGCCTGCTAGGAGCTCATATGCTAGTAACGGCAGTGGGGGTTTCTGTCCCCACAGCTCTGACGAGAGCGGAGCTCGAATGACTGCTTGATTTCAAAATACAAAAATTAAATCACATGACTACTAAGAAACTGACAATAAAGCAGATGATGTGTTAAGTCATAGTTCAAGTAACAAAGGCCAGAATTTTACTGTAAGGTGATGCGCTGCTATTCTCGGTAGTTGTGTCACTCTGAATAGTGCGTTTATCTGATAATATGGTGAGACATCACCTTAGGAGAAACTGGTGGCCATTTTTATTTATTTATTTATTTTTATGTGATTGATGACGAATGATTTTCAGTACGTTAGTTTTAATCTCACTCATGTTTATATCGCTACTCTCGTTTACATGATTTGGATTTTTTTTTTTTTGGCCAAAATTTCAAAGAATGAGATTAGCTTCCGTAAAAAAAACCAAAAACCTCTGAGACGAAAGTGTTGTTGGTTCTTTGTGATGTCATGAAGGTCTAACTATTAAAACAGAACTTTCACCCAACTCAAGTTCAAATCTTTTGTTTGTGCGGAGAAGCCAAGAAAGAAGAAGAAAGTTAAAGTTAAAAAAAAAACCACAAGGAGGTTAAATGGCTTGTTTTAGGTGGAGAATGAACAGAGGAGTCCAGTATGCAGCAAATAACTGTGAATGATGTAAAGCTTCTTTTTTGGAAAAGATTACAGCAGATCTTTGACATAATACAGTCTGAATACTGATGGAAAGGACTGTGCTCTCATTTCATTATCGTGTCTTCCTCCCATCACCCCCCGACGGGTCACGGGAGATGGCTGTCCTTACCTGAGCCTGGTTGTGCCGGAGGTTTGTTCCTGCTAAAAGGGAGTTTTTCCTCCCCACTGTCGCCAAGCGCTTGTTCAAATGGGGTGGTTTGTTTGTTGGGGGTTTCGCTCTGTACTTTCCAATATAAAGCATCTTGAGATGACTGCTGTTGTGATTTGGTGCTATATGAATGAAATTGAAATGATAAGCCACTAAAGAAAGCTGAGATTATGGAGAAGCTTTTCAACCGCTGCTTATCTTTGTCCAGAAAGGACGGGCAGAGAGAGAGGGCTGAACGAATTTCCGACACAAGCCATCCCCTGAGTTTTCTATCTGCCATGTGAAACTACAAACCTGTCAAAGTCAGGACTTCCTCCTATTCTACTTCCAAGGACAAATGGCGAGGAGAGGGGATCCCACAGCAGGGGAGTGCTTCCCTGATCCTGCCACACTTCCCACAAAATTCCCAGAGGGATAAGGGTCAAAAGAGCACGTCATTGTCCCCTTTTTCACAGCTCCACCCGTTAACCCACTCTACACCCAGCCTTCAATTTGACTTTAGAAAGTAAAGCTTTCAGCTTGCAGCGAGGAGCCACTGAGCAGGCAGATCTGCAATTTAGGACAGTGTGACTTTGAAAATTCCGCTTTGCGAGATGCTCTAAGCATGCTGCTGCTGCAGCAGGTCAGACCTCAGTAGTAGCTTCATAGAGTATAACCTATTAAATATAGTACAACTAACCCACTACAGGAAAAAACAACAGAGAGTTAAACCTAGCAAAACAGAAATTAAAAAGCCCACATCTCAGCTCTGCAGCGAGGCAACAAGTCACTGTGAGAACCGCAAATGAAATAGTGCTAGGAGTCTTTCTAAGAATATCTGGGGGATATTGTGGTGGTTTTGGTCGGGGCACGACGAGCCCTGTTGCGGGATGCTCGCCCCGAGAAGTCTCGCGTGTGCACAAAGCCATCCAGTGTGTTGGCTGAACGGAAACTCCTAATGAGATTAGATGGTGTATGCAGACATTACTTAGCCATGACTAAATCTGCTCTCTTCCTGTTCACTGGCGGTGGAAAATTCAACAGGGGGACCCGCAAGAAAAAAAGCATCTGAAAACAGGTTTTAATGACTCTGAGGCTATTTTTCTGTTGTTGTTTTTTTCCACTGCTTTTTCATTTGCCTCTCCCTTTTCTTTTTCTTTGCTCAGTTGCAAAGTTACACTCACTTTTACGCACGGAGGTCTGAATCACTACACTGCCCCACTGACTCATTTTCAAGATGTTGCTCGCACCGGAAGACGATACATTTCTGTCTGACCCCAAATCTGTGCCATTTTTGTGTAGAAACTTAGAAACCAGCTCGACCTTAAGACTTTAAGCTGAAGCAGAAAACAAAAAACCAAACGTGTTTACAGCCAAGACAATTAACTGAAACGCAATTACGGCCGCTCGCCCGACTCGGCATGCGTTATTTCTCTCTCTCACACACACAAGCCACCAATCAGGCAACAAAGCGCTGTTCACGGAAAGACGCCCGCTTATTTTTGACCTTACCTGCGATCTCCGGCTCGGTCTGGTCCCTCCGAAAAAGTTTACGGCGACGCTTGTGTGATTCCTTGTTTTTCCATGCTTACTTCTGGTCTACAGGAGTTGTGCTGGACTGAAATAGGATCCTGTGCTTTTTCTTTTTCTGAGCAGGAAGTTGGAGCAGGCAGACACAGAGCCGGCTGACTTCCTCTCCCCTACGATTCCCCAGGCAGTTTGCCGTCTGTGTAAACACACTTTTCCTCCCCTCCTCTTTCTCCACTGCTTGCCCGCTGACGGCCAGCAGTAGGCCTATACTGTGTCGGCACACATGGTGATGCAGAGACTCCTACATCTCGTAAACTGACATCATCGGTCTGCAGACTACTGTGATGCGTTCAGGCACGCCTCGTTAGCAGGCCAGAAGTCCTCCCCCAATCAATACTGCTGAATATGCCTTGCTGATACACCGCATTATAATTGACTATATTTGCATCTGAATAGGGACACACTTTCTTTTTACATCACATCATTTGGAACTCATACATTTTAGACATATTTCTGGTTATTTGATTTCAGAAACAGATAGAAAAGGCAAAATTGGAACCTGTGCAACAAAAAGGAAATGAAGCAGGAATGCATATGTGTATATTTTGGAAGATGCATGGGACATGAGCCTCCTAATTTTAAGAAGAGACTACTGAGTGACACGCATTATAACACTATTCAGCGAGGCGACAATGTCTCAGACAGTGATGAGTGTTTTATCTTCCGTAATAGGTCTTTTTTTAACTTCTAAAATGTGAATTATGTGTTCACCGGACCTCTTAAGGCAAACACAATTAACCATCCATGACCTCAAACACTCAACCTGGGGCTTAGAAGGAGGCTGGAGTCTATCCCAGCTGTCAGAGGACGAGAGGCACCGAACACACAGTCACATCCGCACCTACTGCCAGTTTAGAATGACCAGTTCCTGGAGCACTTCGAGAGCACAAAGAAAAGGCATCCTGCATGTTTGTACTAGGAAACTTTGCGCTTTGAGTCATCTGCAAACACAATTACCCTCACCACAAATAAATATAGCATTGTGATCTCAGTCAGCATTAGCGTGTCTCTGCTGATGCAGTGCACAATGAGGCGGAGGAGGTCTGACAGTGAGACAGGTTTTCTGTCTAAAAGCCAAGCAAGTTGTGAAACACTGTTTTGGGGGTTTATTTATGTTTGACAAATTTAAAAACAGTTAAATATCTTTATCACTGAAATGTACTTGTGATGCTTTTACATTTCACATAGCCTCATATCAGTCTGAACTGCTTAAACTCCTTAGAGTGTGGGAAAGTGTGATTTTTGTTAAGGCCTAACATTATCTTAAAATGATGAGGTTGTTTAACCTGAGAGTGGAGTGTCGCATGTCTACTCTGCTGACTGTCCTCGGCCTTTGGCGCACTATGTCTCCAGCCACAGACATAAAACACAATTAGGCAGAATGGTGATCGTCCATCTCAACCACTGGATTCAAGATGGTGTAGCAACATGGCAGTTTACAAGCCGTCCATGCTCCTGTGGATTTTTAGTGGATTAATTCTAAGTTTAAGATCCCTTTGTTGGAAGATGCAATTACCCACTAATCAGTGTATATCTACAACTACAATATTCTTTTTCCTATTAAATTAAAAAAAAAAAAAGACTGTCCTTTGTACCTTTAAACCAATTACACTGCACTGATTAAATCTGACTGTGCAATAAATGTTTGTTGGTAATAATGTTTTCCTAAAAGCCTGGATGGTTGTTTATTTGTGTTTGCTTTGTGATGAAAGACAGAAAAAAACCTGACTGATGTACTGATGTGGCTCCTGTAATCATTTTTAAGTACTTTTACAGGGCTCCTGAGGTTTATCATTGCATGTAGTTGATCCTTGCAAACTTATAGCAACTTTCGGAGCTACTGGATATTGATGGTGTTGCATCAGTTTGAAATTAAATACATTAAGTTAAAATGATTTTGACCTCTTGACATATTGAGCTGCTGCCACTTGAAGCTTGGCCTTGTAGATAAGTGGCCTTTTTGACTCCCATAGAAAAAAGGAGAAATAATTGTTGGTCTAATAACAGTTGAAAAAGTAAAGCAGAGGTTACAGCCTGCATTAGAGTGTCCGTTTTTGCAAGAACTGAATCCAATTACATTAAATTGTTAAGTTTTGTTGTAATGTGAAAGAACTTGTGAAGATATAGCTGGCATTTTATTCAGTAGCTGATTAGCTGTCTGGCTGCTATGGCACTGAACACCTCTTTTAATATCTAACAAGTGAAGGCAGCAGGGTCCAAAGGTTCTGCTTTAATTCCTTTAATCTGTGACTGCGCTCTAAGAACTGAGCATGTCATAAAATTAAGCAGCTAAAAACTTGATCTCAGTGTTAAACCATCACTGATTGCACTATTACACTTTAAGTTTAAAAAAAAAAGTCTACCTCTCCACTATGGGGCGCCGTTTGTAAAGTGAAACATGCTGAAATTAACGGCAACATTTTTCCACATTTAGCTCAAAACCTTACAAAAACATGTTTGTTCGAGTCATTTTTTTTACAACATTTAGTAAAATATTTGTAACTTTTCATATTTA
>NW_005187428.1:2062555-2073437 GCF_000239375.1 Pundamilia nyererei | reverse complement strand
CAAGCTATAACTTTCTTTTTGTAGCTGCTTGTGGGGTCTCGCTTTAAGGCTTCGTAGGTATTGTTGTCACTGAGGAGAGTAGTGATCTTTGTGTGGTAATCCGTTGTGTTTAGGACCACGGTGCACCTTCCCTTATCAGCTGGTAATATAGTGATGTTGTGGTCTTTGCTCAGGGATTCATCTGCATCTAAAGGACAAAGGTCACTCTTTCGAGGATGCCAATGTTCACATTTTGGACAGAGAGGACAGATGGTTTGAAAGAGGAGTGAAAGAAGCCATTTACGTCCACTGTGAGCGACCATCTTTGAACAGAGGCGGTGGTTTACGACACCAGCTGTCTGCCATCTACAATCCAGTTTTGAGATCCCTTCCCAGACGCCTTAACGACCACTCACACCCTGGGCCATCTGACCTCAGGAAATCACATGATAGGGTGGGGCCAGATTTCACAATGAGCTCACCCGAAACCCTGGCTGATTGTGACCCACACCCGCTTTCACACCTTGGCTCATGTGATTAGGTAGAGGATCATCAGGGGGTCCTTTGTCCCTCTTTGGGGGGAAACTCCCACTGGGTTTATATCTGGGACTCTCCACCATTTGACCCTTAGAACTGAAGAAGCTTCTCAGATGAGAGGTGAAACGTCTTCAAGCAAGAAGTCCAGACGCTTTTCTTTCCAAGCTCCTTACACAATTTTGCACCGGAGGTTTTCGTAAAGCTTATATTTTGGTATTTCCGTTGACCCGTACAATAGATTTGCATGTTAGCTAAATATTTACTTTCCTGTAACATTTAGATTTAACATTTAACGTTTAAATTTAACATTTAGATTTAAATATAATATTTAAATTTAACAGTTAGATTTAAATACATTTAGATTTAACATTTAGATTTAAATATAATATTTAGATTTAACATTTAGATTTAAATTTAATATTTAGATTTAACATTTAGATTTAAATATAATATTTAGATTTAACATTTAGATTTAACATTTAAAATTGTGTTTTAAATATGAAAAGTTACAAATATTTTACTAAATGTTGTAAAAAAAATGACTCGAAAAAACATGTTTTTGTAAGGTTTTGAGCTAAATGTGGAAAAATGTTGATGTTAATTTCAGCATGTTTCACTTTACAAACGGTGCCCCATACTCCTCTGGTGACCTCTAATCTAATTCACTGTGTTTAGCCTCTATAGACACTTGAGCACTTTCAAACATCACGTGAACGCATCGATTGGATTGGAAGCACTTGTGAGACTGAGACCGGTCCGTGTGGGTCAATGATCTCTAGAGGTGTGATGCTGGGGAGGCGTGGCTCCCCCAGCTGCGTGTTATTGGTGGCCGAACTGTAAACGGCCCAGAGTGGTACCTCAGAGAGCGGCGCGCAGGACTCACTGCAGCCAAGTCCCGCTGATGCGCGATGCCTCGTTTTACTGTACACATTCGAGATGAGTGGCTGTCAGTGCCCTGCCGGGACACTTCCAAAACCATCCAGTGGCTCGGACAGGAAGCGCTTAAACGTTACATAAAGAACAAACCGGACAACGGCGGCATCACGGCTGTGAAAGACATACGTTTTGTTGTGCGCAGGTGCCAGGGTTTGGGTCTGCTGGACGCGGATGACACCATCGAAGATGTACTGGAGGATAACGACTTTGTCGAGCTTGGTAATAACTTTCTACACGAAGAATGCATATATTAAAAATGTGTGGTGCAACACATTTAAAAGACGTTGACGATGGTTTACCTTTAACTCTGCTTCAGTGATGCGTAATTGTGTATAATAAGTAATTTACTTTAAATATAACTACTGTGTGAACCAAGGGGGGAATGCACACATTGTGATTTATTTTCCTGTGCATTTCAGCTATTGAAGGAGATACCATGTCTCCTGACTTTATTCCGTGTGAACCGGGAGTTTCTCATCTGTATCCTTAAACTTGTTGGATATTTGTGCCATAGCAGCTGTAGTAGGTGCTGTAGTGTGCACTAAAAACGATTCAATCTTTTTTTAATGCCATTTTTTCTTCACATACTGTTTTAATTTCGGGTTAAAATTGTCCTTGTGGGAAATTATAATTAATCTGAGAGTGACACTACAGTTTGCCAAATGTTATCCTTAATTAAGTTTGTCAACTAGCACAGCAGCATACAAAGAGCCTGAAGAGGTAAGTGTATTTTCCGATAAAATTGAAAACATATTCATATCATATTAACTAACTCCGTGAAACGTGAAACTCTCTGTCCAGTATATTTCTTTGGATGGCAACAGCCTGACGTCAACAGATCTCATCAACTTAGGCCGAGGACTCTACAAGATAAAGGTAATGATCAACAAACCTCTTTTGTTGTCCGTAACTGCTCCGTTGTAATCTTTTACTCGATCCAATGTCTCCCTTTATCATTGTTTTTTAGCTGACTCCTGAGGCAGAAAGAAAGGTTGTGCAATCCAGAGAGCTTTTGGACACCATTGTCAAAGAAAACAAAGGTTAAAATACAGTGATTCAGTGCAAATGAGCTTAATTTAAACTGGCTAAATTACAGTATCTGGAAAAATAGGAGACTTTGTGTGTTCAGTTCCCTATGTGTGTTCTCCCTGCAGTTGTCTATGGGATCACAACGGGTTTTGGCAAATTTGCCCGAACTGTCATTCCTGTCAGCAAACTCAAGTAGAGTTTTTAAGTTGTCCTTAAATACATTTTACGATCTATTTCTGGTCTTTGTAATCACCCACACAGAGCCCTTTTTGTTTGTTGACTGATGCCATGCACTTTTCGTTCCACAGGGAGCTCCAGGAAAACTTGGTGCGCTCACACTCAGCAGGTGATGACACTCTTTGTGACGCATATATGTTGATTTTAATGTTTTCAGGCCCTCTGTACGTCAATCATCTTAATCAGAGTTATGCTGTGACGCATAGGTGTGGGGAACCCGTTAAGCCCAGAGAGGACCCGCATGTTGCTCGCTTTGAGGATCAATGTTTTGGCCAAAGGGCACAGTGGTGTTTCTCTTGAAACCCTCCAGGCCATGATCCAGGCCTTTAACGGTAAGCTTCAAACCAGTTAGCTGATGTGAGATATCAGCTTCAGTAAACTGTGGATAACTTTATTTAAGGACAGGGGTAGGACAGCTGTCATAGGACTTACTTTTGTCTCTATAACTTTGTCCCCTCAGCCTCCTGCCTCTCCTTTGTCCCTGAAAAGGGAACAGTAGGTGCTAGTGGTGACCTGGCACCCCTCTCTCACCTGGCCCTCGGACTCATGGGAGAGGGAAAAATGTGGTCTCCCACAAGCGGATGGGCTGATGCCAAATACGTAAGCTCAGAGTGACTTTTCTGGAGTTGTAAAACAAGAGGGCAACTACTATCGTAGGAAAACGTGTCTCTTGTTTACAAGAGTGAAAGGTTTCAGGGTGCAAATGGAAACATTGTTTGCTTTCTGATGACCCTGGACTTTTTACATGTTTTTCATCTTTCATTCCTGACCAGGTCCTGGAGGCACATGGACTCAAGCCAATATCACTAAAACCTAAAGAGGTAATGTTCAAAAAAAAGAAAAGCTCATCTATTTGATTTGTCTGCACTGTTGTGATTTGACCCAGAGTCCACTGATAACAGATTTTGAAGTATAAACTGCATTTGCATCATAAATATACAATAAAATACATATTAGGCCAAATATATGGAATTAAAATAATTTTAGCAAAATAAAAGGTAATATGAGGGTTAACTTGTAAAAATAATGACGCTGTAAAAAAATCCTTAAAAAAATTATCTTTGCAAAATCCCTTCATTTTGTTTATATTTACATTTTACACACCTACTCAAATTTTTTCTTCTTTTGCAATTGGGGTTGTACACCCATCTCAATCTCTGGGATTCCCTAACAGGGTCTGGCTCTGATCAATGGGACACAGATGATTACCTCTCTAGGGGCAGAGGCCGTGGAGCGAGCCCAGGCGATTGCCCAGCAGGCAGATATTATTGCTGCTCTCACCCTGGAGGTGCTAAAGGGAACCACCAAGGCCTTTGACAGTGGTGCGCAGAAGCTATAAACCCGAAGAAAACCAGAAACTAGATGAAATTATTTACCTCCAATTGTATAACTGCACTACATGTCATCCATCCTTATTCAATTCCTGGTCTCCTCCCACAGACATCCATGCACTGCGGCCACATCCGGGGCAAATAGAGGTGGCTCAACGCTTCCGCTCACTGTTGGACTCTGATCACCACCCATCCCAGATTGCAGGTTTGATGAACATCAAACAGTATTCATGTAAAGTTCTGATCATTGCATTTTACGTTTGTGTGCCTTCCTCCTCCCGAAAACTTGTTTGCATATTAGAAATGCTCTTACCACTGGCAGTGGTTTCAGAGTTGCACCACTTCAAGATGAGATGCATGAGTTGCTGGGGGTGCATTTGCCGACAGGCATTAATGGAGTATAGCCTTCTAATATTATGCAGCCTTAAATATGCTGTGTTTAATGAGTGTCATTTTGTTCTGGTGTGTTCTTACAGAGAGCCACAGGTTCTGTGACAGAGTCCAGGATGCCTACACCATGCGGTGCTGTCCTCAGGTAACCCCAAGTTTATTTATAAATCCCCAAATCACAGGTTTCTCCCACAGCGTTTTAAAGCTTCTGCAACTTCTAGATGGGAAAGGGAAAACTTCTCACGTGCTAGATAGTGGGTCTACCACATAGAAAGCAGATATGGAGCTGCAGCAAAACTATGTTTGAGCATCGTACATCTCTTTCTGAGTGTTGTGTCCTCTCTCTGCTCGCAGGTTCATGGAATTGCCAATGACACAATTGCATTTGTCCAGAATATCATCAACACAGAAATCAACAGTGCCACTGACAACCCTGTATCCTTTTCTGTCTTTCAAACTAGAGGAAAAGACTGATCTATGAAATTTAGCCAGTTTGGTCTCAAGTCTGATAACTGAAGTTGGATCTGCCACAAACTGCACACAGGATTTTACTGGAAATCAGTTAATTTTGTCTTAACGGTCTCACCAGATGGTATTTGCAGAAAGAGGTGAGACCATTTCAGGTGGGAATTTCCATGGGGAATACCCAGCTAAGGTATGTAGTAATAAGATAGTTTGTTTCGGTTCGCTTTAGATTTGATTCTTCTTTCTTAAACAACTGTTTTCTTTCTCATAGGCTCTGGATTTTTTAGCCATTGCAGTCCACGAGCTGGCTTCAATCAGCGAAAGGAGGATCGAGAGGTTGTGTAACCCCTCTCTGAGTGAGCTGCCTGCCTTCCTCGTCAACGAGGGTGGACTCAACTCAGGCTTCATGATTGCCCACTGCACTGCAGCCGCCTTAGGTTTGTGTGAAAAACATGAAGTAACATATAATCTCCTACTAAATTATTCCAATTTCAATGAGATTATGATAACATTATTTACTAAACAGGCTTTGATATTGAATATTACACTTCAGAGTGCATTTTTTAATAAAAGATCTAATGTTACAAATTTGTAGGGTTTTTTTTCTTTTCTTTTTACCCAATATTTGAGCAGGAGCACTGACGTTAATCTCAACTCTTTCACGCTGTTCAGTTTCAGAAAACAAAGTTTTGTGTCACCCATCGTCTGTGGACTCTTTGTCTACTAGTGCTGCCACGGAGGACCACGTGTCTATGGGAGGATGGGCTGCTAGGAAGGCCCTGAGGGTAATAGAGCATGTGGAGCAAGGTAAGGTATAGCATTGTTAAATTATGTACACCTCACAAGTACTGGGTTGGCTTAATTCTTTGTGCCACAGATTCATCAAGGAGCTGGAAACATTCCTCATACTATCATGACAGGCGCTGCCGATTTGTCTCCACATCCATCACGTAAATCTCCTGCTCCATCACATCCCAAATGTGCTCTGTTGGATTTAAATCTGGTGACTGTGAAGCAAATTCACTGTCATGTCTAAGAAGCCACTTTGAGATTATCTGAGCTTTGTGTCTATCTTCTGATGTAAGAAGCATTTAAAAGATGAACAATATGTAAGATTTGGTGTTTAAACAATGCTCAGTTGGTATGAAATGGTTCAAAGTGCACCAAAAAACGTTCCCTGCACCACTCCATCACCACAACCCTGAGCTGTTGATAAAAGGCAGGATGGATCCACGGTTTCATGTTGTTTATGCCAAAATCTGACCCTACCAGTCATAAGGATCTAACGTTTGCAGTAGAAATCAAGACTCATCAGACCAGGCAACATTTTTCCAGTTTTATGTGGTCCAAGTTTTTTTTTCCTTGTGAAAACTGTACCCTTAGTTTCCTGTTGTTAGCTGACATAGATGGCACCTGAGTGGTCTTCTGTTAATGTAGGCCATCTGCTTTAAAGTGTGATTTGTTGTGTTTCTAATGAGTAGCAACAGTATTTGAGTTACAGTTTCCTTCGTATCAGCTCAAAGCAGTCTGGTCACTCTACTGTGATCTTTGGCATTAAGAAGGCATTTTCACCCAGAGAACTGCCACTCACTGGATATTTTTTGGAAAATTCTTTCTAAACCCTAGAGATGATTATTTGGGAAAATCCCCAGTAGATTAGCGGTTTCTGAAATACTTGGGACAGTCCATCTGGTGCCAACAACCATGCCATGTTCACTTAAATCATCTTTCTTCCACATTCAGATGCTCAGTTTGAACTTCAGTTGGCTGTCTTGATCATGTCTCATGCCTAAATGCACTGAGTTGCTAACATGTGACTGGGTGATTAGACATTTGTGCTAACGAGCAACTGAGCAGGTGTTCCTAACAACGTGATTCTGTGATTATGTATAATAATCAATAGATTTATGGTGGGGAGTCCTAAAATTCCAATAAAACTCTATACAGACAACAAATAAGTGAGTAAAATGATTAATCTGTTCCATAGTTCTGCTGCATTACCACTATCAGATTTACAAATAACCAACTGTTTTTACTGTAACTCTTTGAAAACAACAAGCGTCCCTGAATCAAAGAGACTAACCGGTCAGTTTCCGCTGCTTCTGTTGCAAAAAGTGCAAAGGTCGCTGCTGAAAACCATGCCAGTGTACACCGACAAGACAAAACCGCAGGTTACTGGGCGGATACAGAGGTTAACCTTAAACCAACAGGTTTTAAAAAACAGATAAATGATTAAACTATCATCAAATATAATTTATCTCTGTGCTTAAAATTCTTTTCTCCGTCTTTTGAAAAAATATTGAGAAAAAAAATCCACAGTTCTTGTAAGTCATGGTATAAACTAAAGGCTCAATCAGCAGTAAAAACCCATAGATGGCTTTCAATTGGCTGTGATCTATGTTATTTAATGTTTTCAATATTTATTACTAAAATGAGAGATATATTTTTGGAATTTGGCCAAACTGAATTGATACTTCCTGTTACCAGTCCTCGCTATAGAGCTGCTGGCCGCATGTCAGGGCATCGAGTTCCTCCGCCCACTCCGTACCACCACTCCACTGGAGAAGGTCTATGAACTTGTTCGCAGCGTGGTCAAGTAAGTCAAACAGATGCGGCCAAGGTACAAAATTTTGAGCCTGTTGAAACTATATACCTAATAGTTAATATTTACCCGTTGTTCCACTTTCTCCTTTTACTCTCCTGCCGTTAAACAGACCGTGGATTAAAGACAGATTCATGTCGCCTGATATCGAAGCGGTTCATCGCCTGCTACTTGATCAAAAGGCAAGTTCTAAAAAGTTGTTCAGTGCACGTGCTCCACGTGGCATGTCGTTAAATGTGCTTATATTTTCAACCCAGGTGTGGAATGTGGCCAAACCTTACATTGAGAAGTACCAGACAGAGTACATCCCCGAGTCCCGCCCCGTCTCTCCCACTGCCTTTTCCCTGGACTCTCCGGCCTCCCCCAGGAAGCGTGTTCGCCACGAATGAAAGCACACGCCAAACAAGTTTTTTTTTTTTTTTTGGCAATTACTTCAGTCACAAAAAAACAAAGATCCTACACAGTGATCTTGGTCAACACCACAGTTAGTCAAAAGTGTGTGGCCATTATCTGAGACCAACTGGAGCAGAATGGGAGAAACGGATCCTTACGCGTCACTGTGACACTTCACTGATAAGAGCGGTGTGCAGGCTCTTTCTTTCTTGCATCTGAGTTTGTTGGATTTGTGAATTTTCTATTCCCATTAAAGAATTGTTAGAAAGTCACCCAAACCTCAGGAGATGTGATTTCAGGATGCTGTATTCTTATGTCCCTTGAAGACTAAATGTACACACTGACTTCTCTCACGAGCTTATGAACTGGCTATTCTACATACAGAATATTATGCAAGCAACTACTGACCCTGTGCACGAGAAAATGCTAACTTCCTGGTTTGAGACCGGATGTAGGGTTGTACATTTCCGGTAGCTTTACTTTGCGGTCAATCGCTACTGCGAAGATATACAAAATCATGTCCAAAACTCGAAAACGGAAAGATCGCATTAAGTTACAAAGAGCAGAAGGTGGGAACACTCACCGCTGTTGTGTCATAAAAAATCGAATGATCAATTTTGACGTTTAAAGAGTTTAGATCGATCAGTTGTTTACATCACTCAACACAAGCAGAACTGCATTACTGCAGAAGACACATCGTCCACATTCAGAAGCACATCTCTGTATAGTGACTGGTCTTATGATTTAAACAGGCAAATGTTCAGCATTCAAACTACAGGTGAAGAATCGGTAAACCAGATGTTTCCCCCGTTATGTCGAGATCAGCTAGTCAAGTACACACCTACACAGCATGTTAACAAACCGTGAAAAAACTGAATGATTGCTGGTAAAGGTTTCTACACATTAGCATTTACGAAGGGTATGTTGTGATTTACCTTCAAAATTACAGCGGTCCCTCACTATAACACGGTTCACCTTCTACCTCACTGTTTCGCAGATTTTTTAGTGCAAGTTTTCATGCTTTTTTACATCACAATGTGTCCTGCGTCCTGATCGCTGCAGACGATCTCCTCCGTGACGTCTCTCCTGTACAGTACAGAATCGCTGCATCGATCACTAGCAGTGTGACTCTGAAGTGCAGTGGATGTCGACGAAACGTTTTGCACTGTCAAAAAATAAAATTGGCTACTTGATTTCACCTATCGCTGGTTATTTTTTAGAACATAACACCCGCGATAAACGAGGGACAGCTGAGAAATATAACATTTGAATCCCTTTTCTCTTTTGCTCTGAGGCACAGGGAAAAATTATCGACAAGTTGATGAACATCATTTACTGATATATTGGGTAAATGCCCAATACATCTATAGAAATGTAAATCGCCGCTTGATTCATTCATTTGCTTAACTTGTTTTGGACCGTAAACAGGTCGTGAATAGGACACCGGAAACAAAGCTCCCCACAGGAGTTTCCGCACCGGAAGTAGCATATGCTAACGTGCACATAGTCAATTGGGTTTAACTTGTGTATACTGCACCTTACCCTGATGTACATTCCACTTGTTTATATCTAAACTTTTTTGTCCCTTTTTAAACGTGCCTAATTGACTCTTTATTGTCACATGATTTCTTCTTGTACAATTTTCAAGTCATAATTATCTTAGCACAACCTGTGATTTTGCTGATGTATTTTAAATCCTATTTAATTGTCATTAATATATTTCCAGCTTAACATAATTAAAGTTTTTAAGCGTTCCTATTCTCATCCATTTAGGTCATGTTGTGTGAATAATGTTCCTTATACTATTATCAGGGACAGAGAGGCAAATTTGTAGAAATATATCTCAAAAATCAATCAAACCTGACCGTTTTCAGTGAAGTAACACAAAATTAGTAAATGTGCCAGTGATTTCCAGCCTCTCATCAGCATACCCTGAGAATAACATGGTAATTAGTTTGGAGGTGGCGCTACATTTGTCCTGTCTTTGTGTGTGTTGAACTTCAGCAAAGTTAGGTTGGCAGAAGCTTCCTTACCCAGTTAAACAGCACCTACCCGGCTGGACAGCTGCTCCACCACCTTGAGGTGCCAAAAGGAAGAGCCTGTGGAAAATAAAGCAGAAGGTCTGCAGTCAATAAACTCAAAGGTTGCACAAACAGCTCAGGACAAGATAGCAGCACAGGAGCAGAAATCTAACATGCACAGAGGCGGTTCAACGTTAGAAAAAATGCTATAGCTCTACAATTATAGATTCAGTTTAACATATATGCACTCATTCCATTCCTTACTTTACCAGCCAGAGTGAGGCAGAGCTGGGGCACATTTCAGTAAGAGGTGGGGTATGCCTTATCACAGGGGTGAGACAGATTAGCAGGACAAGAACTGAAAGAAGCTTACAGAATAATAGCATACTAACATTAATTGCATGGACGATTACAAAGGCATTCTCAGCAATCTCACCTTGCAGTTTTAAAGCATTAATGCTTTATTGCTTTTCCAGTGCGCCACCTCTCCACCAAGGTTCATTAAATTTGGCTTAGGAGTTTCACAGTAATCTTGCTGAACAACTGAACTGATCGCATTCCTCTGTCAATGAAAGATGAATGAGCACACGTTTAAATTAAACAGTACAAAAACGACTGACCATATGTCAAAACATTTACTGAGAAGTAAAAAAAAAAAAAATCATGTCTCCTTCGAGCCGGATTCGAACCAGCGACCTAAGGATTTCAGCTTTCGCCTCTACAGTCCTCCGCTCTACCAACTGAGCTATCGAAGGGACGGTGTCCATCTTTCTCATTCCACAGTATTTAATAAAATATACCATTCCCGGAATATATCATAGATTTCAAAAATGTATGAAATTTCATTCTCACAGCTGAGGTACAATCATTGATAAAAACGCGAACACACAACGACTGGTTTTAGATAAATAGCTAGCTAGCACACTGCTTCCATTCAAAGTCTCTCGCAAAAAACTGAACTG
>NW_005187428.1:2056544-2061991 GCF_000239375.1 Pundamilia nyererei | reverse complement strand
AGCTTTCTGCTTTGTTATGAAAAAACAAATTAAGTTGAGGATATCCAACATCAACCACTAGGTGGTAATATTTCACCATGTAAGGAAATTTAAAAAAATCTCCTTGAACTTCACATGTTATATGTTAACAAACATTTTCTTTCTTGTAAAAAAAAGAAAAAAAGAAATTGTTGCATACAGTCAAAACGTGACAGGTTTCTATGATTCTATTCATAAATATTCATAAACACCATAAATCTATATCTCAGTTTTAGGACCAGGAAATATTAACATTTTTAACACAACCAGCACATCCCACAGTGGGATATCTATGTGAGTGTTATTTTTCTAAACGTCCTGAATTTTCCATCTGACAAACACAACCCATATTTTTAAAAAAAGGATTTTAATTATAAACAGGGCTTGCTGTCAGGCTGCTCTCTGATGTATTCATTCTTGTCCTGACCTGTCTGACAGTGAGGCAATTCGTTACATTACATGTCTGTACTGTATGTACCACAGGGTCACGCTTGTGAGGCAGCAGACATTCTTCTCATAACACAGGCTCCAATCCCCAGATCTTCCCCAGCCTTTTCCCAGATTATCATCCAGTCTCAACTGGTCTCAACTGGGAGCGACAGATATCCAGTCAAAACCCTACGGCAGGTTTAAAGGGTGGGTCTTCATCAGGAACACGAGAAGTCGCATTCGCAAACAACTTTTTTAACCTGCACATTTCTTATCAGTGAACTTTGTTTAAAAGTAGTAAATAAACAAGAAGATATTAGTGGTGCAATTATATACAAATTATCAGCTGTTTCTAAGGTTTTAGCCTGAAATAACAGTGATGGACACCTGGCTAAGGTCATTAGTTTGCTGTCTGACATCCCATAATTCATAAATAATCACGTGGCTTTTTGAAAGCAGTGTGACCTCAGTCCTTCACATAGACTATATATAATGGAAAAAATGCCTTTGGTTGTACATGGACTGAAAGGGTATTGCTTTGCGTCTGTAATTAGCACAAAAGCATTCAATGTAAATGATTATATTATTGAATATTATGTTGCTATATTTGTAATAGCACACTGGCAAAGACAATACTGGGATCTGCTCCCCTGTGTCCCACCCATAATTTCCACTCTTAATTTCCACTCTTAATATGACACAGTTTTGGGAGGGAAGAAAAGATGGATGTAGCCTTCTGATCTGGAAAGTAAGGCAGGTGAGGAAGAGCCTTAAATGTGGGCAGTAGACATTGACTTCTCTAGTTGCAAAAGGGCTTTTTCAATTATATAGGACAAATGGTCTTAACCTCACTTGCACTGGGAACCGAGTAAATGCTCCTCTAATTGGTTTACTGTCTCAATCGCCGCAACTTAAATGTAACTTTTTACCCTATTACAGTAAAAAATGCCAATAAAGCAGAGTATGCTTTAGAGCCAGGTAGCTAATAACCAAGTGGTTTTCCTCAGAAAGATTCACCCCACATTTTTGATTCTAGGTTCAAAAAGTAGCAATAGCATTAAATGCTGAATGCAAAATAACTGATGTTGTGTTGTGCTGCTAATATAACATCAGCTCATTGCAAGGATCGACAAAGATGGCATGCTAACACAAAGCTAGCAAAGAACCCAGAGTGACGTTAAAGCTGAGTGTTCACCGACAGCAGTCCAGCAACCCGACCGTGATAGTCAACTGGTAACAAAGGAAGTAATGAACAATCGGGATTTTAGCATTGTGACCTTAATTTGTACCTGCGCGTTTCTATAGCAGAGTTTAAGTGGAAGTGGCGATCGCTTCAAAGTCTCTTTGACCTGGTTTTCAGCTTTGTGTTCAAACTCTAAAAGAAGCATTGTATGTATTTGCCTGTTACAATAGGGATTTGTGTCATTATGTGGAACTTTAGCCTTAGTTTATATTGCTAACTGATGATGATGCATTTCAGGATGTTACAGAATAACAGAAAAGTTAAGTGATGAGTAGTTTAACAGTTTACTTCCTCCGGGGAGTAATAAAGGAATGTGTAATGCATTCCTTTTTTTTTGACTAACTAGCCCAACATTGTTCACTGTCAAATGAGTGATTTCACAATGGCTACATCCATCTTTTATATACAGTTTTGGTGCTCCCCATGCTCCTACCTTTAGCCACAGCATTGGTGCCCTCTCTCTTACTTCACTTACTATGCACTCTCTTTGATATTAGTTTGCAATAAGTTAATGTAGAGTATAAGTGTTTGTACTGAAGATCACTGCAACCAGTGTCATATTCATATTATAAAAGGAAAAGTGAAAACAGATATTTTAGCAAAAAAACCCAAAAAACCTGAACAACTTTTTCTGTCTTGCATAAACAATTTGAGACCTAAAAAAAGTCAATGAAATGTAAATACACAATTAGTTTTATACTAAAGCATGCAAGCACTGCTCATCAGCAGAATCAGTGAGCATGCACGTGATGGCAACAAACAATTTTGAGTGAAAGTTAAAATGAAGCTGCGCTTTATACTTGGTTGCTTCATACTGTTATTGTTCCCTTTGAAAACCTTTAAAATTTTGAATCATGAGACTGTGACAGGTCCGTTCACCCAAAACATCCCGCTTATACACCCAACTAATCACATCATCTGCAAAGTCTTTTCTCTCTAACATTTCCTCCCTCGGCTATCTCGTTTCAACAAGACAAAACGAGGAACTCACACCTGCTATTTCTGCAACGTTAAAACGTTTTACAGCTTCCCTCCTGCTGTAGTTTCTTTTTTCCATTTTTATTCTTACCACTGTTCATGTCATGGAGCGGATGACATGACATGAGTACACTTTATCTCTCTGTGGGACTCTTCCCCTCTCACAACACTTAAAATAAAAAATGGGACACGTCCGGCTGCTCGGCTTACATGAAGGTGAAAGTTCCACAGCTTCCCTATTTCTGTGTCCACTCTTGTCTTTACATCGAGCTTGCACTCAGCTATCTGCTAATTCTTTCCTAATGTGTCATAAGCTCATTGGTACACAATATAAATTCCTAGAAGTGTTTGAGCAGAAAATAATATGTGTTGGGCTGTTGCTATTGTTACTATATGATATGAATTACTAACAGCATTAAATTCCAAATGAGTTACATCACAAGAAGATTTGCATTTTAGAGCTGGCACTGCAGATTACACTGCCTGATGAAATGTGGGTGGGAGCGATGTTATGGCTAGGATCGAGCAGACAGATAGTAGTGATAAACGTCATAAAAATGCAACGGCAGGAAAAGCAGTGACAGCGGGTGTTCAGAGCCATCTGTTTAATGCTTACCCTGCAGGCAGGGCACCTTCTTTGCTTGCCTGGAGCATGTCTGGCTTTTTGTCTGGCTTTTACAGGAGAGTAGACAGATTACTTGCAAAGGTTGAGATGGTTCAGTGGGCTGAAGGTACTAGGTGACACGGAAGCACGGGAGGGGAGGGAACCATATCCTTTTACAGTCTGGAAATAAAGCTGGCCAGCAGCCCTGTGTCTGTCTTCTTATTGGGCCATAGATGACAGGATCACAGCAGCGCTGGCAGTTGGAGGTCCAGCGCCAGACTGCAGCAGGCAGGGAGGTAATTTGACATGGGAAGCATTATTTCATGTGTTACTGAACTTCCCCAGACTGGCCTTTTACATCTATAACTGCATTTATGTGCACCAAACAACAAATCAGACAGTTGTCTTTGCCTTTGACATGCACTTAAACATTGGTCATTTATGTATATATGCGAGAAATCAAATATAATTCCTGGTTAAGAAAAACTGTCACAGACTTGTAGCTATGAAGCAGCCAGCATAAAGACTGCCAGACGCTCTAAAGCTCCTTTAGTAACATGTTATATTTCATAAAAGTTCAAGTTGTGTTTTTTTTACAGAAGTTTTTGTGCACAGCTATTTCTTCAGTGGACTTCCCGGCATCTCAGAAGGTTGTGGGAGCAACCTTTGGGTGGAAAAGGACTCCTACACATGACCGCATGAAAAGCAGTCTGCCACACCAACAAGCTACGTAATTAATCATGTGCTTTGGGCAGCTTTTACTCAACATTTTTCTCTGACTGCTAACCAGATCACATTTTGAAGATGGTGTTTGCCTTTTTGATCTAAAAAGCTCAATAAAGTGATTTCCCAACAATGTCAAAGTATCAAATATGACCGAGTGGAAGTTGTGTAACAAAGAAAAACAACAAACAGCTGGAGTTAAAGCGAGCAGAGGAATTCTCTTGCAACGTGCCTCGCTTTCATCCTGCCAGGGGAATACAGCGCAGACTGGCCAAGATTAGACATCCTTCCTGCAGCATTTTTCACGGTGACTCCTGGGATTTTAAGATCGAAAAACATGCAAGCAATGCGCAAAGAGGCTCAAGGTGCATCACCCTGTGCTCCAGTGGATCATGTGGAGAAACCTAAAATAAGCCGTGGTAAATCTAAAAACACACAGACATGAACTCTGTCCCCTTTAAAGACGCTGTCACTGTGACGAGAGTCACAGTATTCCAGGAATGTCCTGATCCATCGGGGCCGGGATGCCTTAGGGAAGAGACTGAGATTGCTCATAACCGCGCCACTTGCTCTCCTTTAACATATACATGCACATGTGTAAGAGGATGAGTCATACAATAGGCATTTATTTTATTTTATTTTACTGTGAGAAAACATTAGTCCTGACAGCATGTTCCTCCTTTCATCACTCATCACTATGTCTCTGGCATTTTTACTCTTATTTTCTTTTATCTATCTGCACTTTAAACCTTTTCCACAGTATCAAATGAGCTCGATAAATCTGCTGCCTGCTTGTCACATTTTTTTTCCCTTCTTCTTTGAAATGACTCTTTTGACTCTCGGGGTTAAGTAACAACAAAAGCTAAAGAAAAAATAGGCATGCAACCGGATAATTATTTGGGTCAAGGGTTGCGTGACCCCCTCAGGTCTGGGGCTGTTGCCTGTCTGACAACTTCAGACAGATAAAGTGTGGTTAATGAGCTGCAGTTAGAAATAAGTGCTGATATGTAGCAGGAATGTAACACCTGTGTGGATTTTGAATGGAATTCTAAATCCTGCTTTAGGGAGGAAGGCACATTCATGGATGTTGTGTTGAGCGGATGATTCTTTATTTGTTTATTAGAAATAAAAAGAACCAAAAAATGGTTTCCGGCTACAAGTTTTGAGGAAAGCAGATACGAAAATTACTTTTCTTTGTATTGCATGAAAGGACAAAAGTCTATTGATAAAGTGCAAACTGCAGAAACAATTGTGTTATACAGACACGACATGTTAAGGCAAAGCTAGCAAAGAACCCAGACTGACATTAAATTGAGTGTCTGCCAATACCAGCCCAGCAGCCAGACCCTGATCTTCAATGGGTAACAAAGGAAGTGACGAACAATCAGACTTGCAGCACTGAAACCTCAGTTTCCATCTGTACGTGTTTCTACAGCAGAATCACAGTCGGCC